>NW_011361498.1:96818-99053 GCF_000735185.1 Notothenia coriiceps
GGAGGGATTATATCTCTTCGCTGGCCTGGGAGCGCCTTGGGATCCCCCAGTCAGAGCTGGTTGATGTGGCCAGGGAAAAGAAAGTTTGGGGCTCTCTGCTGGAACTGCTACCTCCGCGACCCGACCACGGATAAGCGGGAGAAGATGGATGGATAAAAAAAGAAATCATGCTTCAAATAAGTGGGGGTACGGCGTACCCCCGCGTCCAACGCCCACTACACCACTGACTGCAACTACAAAAAGCTAAGGTTTGTTTTCTCATCAGGAAATGCAGACCGGCTCAAACAAAAGATTTTTAAATCATCATCCTCACGATCATTTAATGTATCATATGTTCGCCGAATTGACATGAAAGCACTAATAAATGTAGTTTCATCCACTTGAGTTTACAAAAATAATCGATTTTTTTTTATATCACATCCGACGGGAGGAAATTCAGCAGCTCTCACTACCGATTTTTAATCCTAATTTAATCATCATCTTCACCACGATCATTTATGTTTATGTTCGCCGAATTGACATGAAAGCACTGACAAATATGAATATACTGTAGTCAACTTCATTAAAACGTTATTAACGTGCCTAAACTCAGTAATTCACCATTTCTACGCATGACAACACACTTTGTCCGTGTTTGGCTCTCTCGCCGCACAGTGAAGCGTTCCCGCATTGACGTCACTTCTGGCTTACCCGAAAACCTCAAAATGAGTCGAAGGAATTTTCCCGCGATGTTCGAAATTATTGATATTTATCGGAACGGTATCGCTTTTTCTTTTTTAAACTGACGGTTCGAGATTACTAGTAGCCCACTATTTCATTGCACAACAGTTGTTGGGTTCGTGTCACAGGCTCTTTAAGACTCGACTAGGCCTGCAACTTCGACTTGTTGTGCATTTGGATTTAAGTTTTTATAACGTGTAATGACTATATTTCTCCTTAATCCCAAATTCAAGAAAGTAGGTCATAAAAAAATTGCAGAATAATAACTATTATATTCCTGAAAATAGATATATTCTGAATCAGCTCAGTATCACATTCAAATATTGAAACATTTCAGTGTGCAGACTCCTAATAATTTTTTTTGCTGGTTTAAATGACTAACTTATTGGACAGCACATTATATCAGCTGGAGCTGTGGATGTTAATGACATACTTAGTTGTCAAAAGGCCTGCATTTTTTTTTCTTTGCTGTCTGGTCCATGTTGTCTCTGTAAACCATTGTCCATACTCGGCCAAAGACCATTCCTAAGCCTCTCGTTGTAACATCACTCTAGATGCAATGTTTTTATTTTAACTGTTTAAACAAAACAAAAAAAGTAGAAAGTTAAAATTGAAAATGTCATTTTGCTGGAAATGTATCAATTGTGTTTACATTTTATTTATTGACATCATATTTGGTGAAAGGCACATATTGTGACAAAGTCTAGGACTTGGCTTGAGATTTGTTGGTCTTTAATTGACCTATGACTTTCTAAGCAAGACTTGAGTTGAGGCTCGTGCCCTGAAAAACAGTGACTTTGTCCCTCCCCTGCTGTTTGTATTCACTGTTTCACAGCACAAAGATGGATATAAATACAATCAACTTTCTTGCAGTCGCTGTGAGGACTGGAGCACCCCAGTCCATGCAGGCGTTGTTTCCGGTAACTCTTTAGTGGTGAGTGGCCTGCTGGATGCAGGAGGAGATACCAGACTCCATGATAGAGAAGGCAGGACACCCTTTGACTGGCTGAGGTCTGTGAAGTCGGAAGTCAGAGCTAATGTAAGCTGCTGAGTGGAAACAGTATCATTTTTCTTGATGTGTTTTTGCAGTAATTTAGCATTGCAGTTCTGTTAGGGAAAGAGAGAGATATAGAGAGTAGCCGTGGGTCAATGTGTAACGACGTCTATTGCGGCAGTAATCTTAAACAAAGTGCCGCGAGGGACTAAACAAGAGAAAAAACACTGTGGACGAGCAAAAACTCAGTCTTTCCAAAAGTATGCGTTTGACCTTTTATTTCCAAAGCAAAAATGCAATATTCCATATCCATATGCGTATATTCTTGTATGCGTGCGTGCGGTCAACAAAAATTGTCCTTCTCTAGCTCACTCCCCCATCTATTACCAAGTGCGCAGGTAAAAGCAACCGGTAATTAAAGTTTAAAAGTCTCAAAAATGCTACAACTACTGTCACAAACAGGAAATGTTGTTAAAGGAGGATGAAAGCGTAATTAAGGAGCACTATTGGAGTGACTTTGA
>NW_011361498.1:99287-102994 GCF_000735185.1 Notothenia coriiceps
TTATTTGAAACCTAAGTGGTAGTAAACTTGTCCACCCTCAATTGCTGGTATACTAAATACCAGTAGTGCAGCTGTTGTCATGTTCTTCACAGATCACTAGTTTCTTGGTCATCCGTTGTCTCCCTTTGAAATGTGGGTTTTCTTGACCTTTGTGCTGACCCCCACCAGAGATCCATTGGCCCTTCAGCATTGAAGTCTTGATTGTGGTTCTGTCATTGGCCAGACTAATACATTTATAATGTTAAATAAATGAAAACCATTCACAGTTAAGAATTAGATATGAATTATTAATGATGTAAATTACCTTGCCTAACTATATTTAAAATGTGTTACCTTTTTATAGAAGTGATTATATTTGTATGCCAATATTTTCCTATGGTAAAATTTCGCTTAGCACTTTTATTTTGGTAGTAATAAGATCGGGACTCTTATTTTTGAAGGAACTTTTACCGGAAGTGAATTCACAACGGAGCAGAATGTACATATATATTTCGCCTCCCAAGACTTTACACATTTTCTCTTTGCTTTCGTTCGGGTTCATCTTGCACTTTATCAGTTGAATCACTTTGAACATTCGTTTGAGATGTTGACGGGTTGGCTGAACTTTTTACCTCACAGTCAAACAACTTAATTTGCTTCGCCATTTTTTGTAAAACAAACACACGTGCGCACAGCGCACGTGAGTAAACGTGCATTGCTTTCTGGCTCCGTAATCACACCAATGCACGTGCAACTTAAGACTGGTCACAACAATAATTAAATATCACTCTTAATACAACAAATAATTAACATTTATCTATTTTGGGGAACACATTTAGCTGTTTGCTGTCCTTATTTCTTCATATTAAAAAGTGGTTGCCACTGATGGCAACCAAAGGCCAAGAAGTGGTTGACATTTTTTCGGAATGGTTGCCAATGGCAACCTGGCAACCGTTACTGTCGAGCCCTGGGTGGAGGTATACACACATATTGATAGATGTCTTGTACAGATGTAGCGATTCATTTCAGACAGTTTGAAACGCGAGGGCCGTGATTGGTACGTGATGTGCCCTCGCTCAAGGGAAAACCTCCAGCTTGACTTGAGACCGCCCCCGTGATAGATAAATGTAATTATAATGAAGCAAGCTGCAATGGATCATTGATCCACCAGGGGGTGCAGTGGGGTTCCACACTGGAGCTCATGTGAAATAAAGTCAGATACACGCTGGATGTACAGCGGAACTTTGTTAAGATCCATATATCAGGGATATCATACTCTGTGCTAAATAAGAGACATGTAATCATTTACAAAACATCACCATGTTGTTATTTAACAAAATAATGTTGTTTAGTTGAAAAAAACGAACAGGAGGAAATGCAGCCCGGCTCTCGATTTTTAATCCTAATTTAAATCATCATCTTCACCACGATCATTTATGTTTATGTTCACCGAATTGACATGAAATCACTGACACGTATGAATATACTGTATTCAACTTCATTAAAACGTTATTAACGTGCCTAAACTCAGTAATTCACAAAAAATATTTATATTTTAATGGAACCTCGTCGGCAGATAAGGATCCCAAAGCGTGGCGGAAGGATCCTGATCTGCATGACGGGTGCTATTTTCCCCATAAGGAACAAGTCGCTGCAAATTATCCCGCTTATTACACGGCCACATTCTCAACAAAGTAACGACATGACTCCCAGTATTAATTGAAATGCTTTTATGGATTTAGAAAATGTTTTTATTGATTTAAAAAATAGTTGTATGTATTGATTTAAATTGACATGCATCCGCTAAGAAAAATAGTCCGTTGTTACCGTTTTTTAAACAGTCTGAATGAAACGGCAGCTCTCAGCTGTGTATTTACACAACTAATGGCCCATCAACCACAAGGCTCTCTCCCCCCCCCTCCCCCCCTGATCTTTCTTCTCCAGCAGCTAAATTAACTGGATGTTACTCTGAGTGACCATAGACTGTATGTGACAAGCTTACAGTTAGTGACGTAACAACACCATAAAAGCTGGTGGGTTGAAAGCAATACAGGAGGTAAAAATAACTAGAATAATTGTGATTCATTTATTGTGGCTTTTATGTTTTTAGGTATAACATGTTATGTAATTCAGGCTTATAGTTCACCCTTCTCTAAAAGCCTTCAACAATGACAATATTCATAGGAATTTAATAAATCCTTCCAACACACATTGTAAAAAATAGCCTACTGTAAGTTAAGAAATCATTCCATCAGTTTCGGCCCAACAGCGAGACCCATCAATTGGTAGTAGATCATCCTGTCGCTCATGGAAAACCTCCAGCTCTGAACTTGATTGACGAGCCCTATGTGACTTAGATAAATGTATTATATCTGCCAGCTGCAATGGACCATTTGATCTCCTCCAGGTGCTGCAGCGAGTCCACACCTGGAGATCGATGTGAATAAAGTCAGATACTGGCACAGTACACTCCATGTACAGCAGACATTTCAGGATGTCTAGCATCTGCATGTAAACGCACGGGAGGAACGCAAGCACGGCTCTCGATTTTAAAGCCTAATCTAAGATCATCAACTTAGCACGGATCAATTTGAATGTATGTCTGAGGATCACATGAACACTGACAAATCGGATTTATGTTGTACTTCAGTTAGAAGTTTAGTAACGTAGCCGTAACGTCAATAAGTGACCTTTTCGATAAGCCACGTTGGTCACTGTAGCAGTCCGACAGCTGAGAGCCAGATGCGTTAAACAATCATCCCGGGACTCGTCGGTGGACCGCCCAGCTTCGGTAGTCTTCGCTAGTAAATTATCAACGGGGGGAGTGCCGGGATGTGCTAGTGACTATCACGTCTCCACTCTCGGTGTGTGCCGGGCCATCTGATGTATTTCGTTTCCCCGATAGTGGTTCCCAGTCCGCGCCTATCTCGATACTCAGGCGCTAGCCCACGTTAAACTGTCACGGGTGGAGCTCGCTGCGGGAAACGGGTTTGGACCATTAGTGTGTCCGGATCGTAGTGGCAATAATGATAATAATCCGTGCTTTATCCATTTAATTGGTCCCGAACATTGTGTAGAAAAAAAGACAGCACGTTTAATCCATGTTGCTGTACTACTACAACTACAAAAAGCGCGGCATCGGGTTTGTTTTCTCATCAGGAAATGCAGATCCGGAATCATACAAACACACAACACATCTCTCACCCCAACATCATCATCTCGACGATCATTTAAGTATCATATGTTTGGCCCCCCAGTTGATCAGATGAAAAGCTAGACGAGCCTAATAAATGTAGCGTAACGTACGACTTGGTTACAATCACAAAAAATATCGACTTGTTCTGTATATATATCACATCACTGACGGTGTGAGGAATTCGAGCAGCTCATCACTACCGCCGTTGTTGAATCCTAATTTCTATATGCATCATTACTTCCCGAGGACCACTCACCATTCTGACTATGTTCTATGTTACGTCAGACTAATTACTCATCTGCAAACATAGCATGAGCCACTGAATGCACCAGGACATAAATGAACTTATACACTAGCAATAATTCAATCATTCAGATTAACAGACGCTCCCTAATGGGAACTTACAGACACTGCGTTCAACAGTAAAACCCATCCCCGAGCATTATGTAGTGCCCCCCAGCTTTAGCGACGCAAGGCTTGATGACAACACACTCTTTGACCGCATGCAGTGTGCTCTCTCGGCATGTGCCCA
>NW_011361498.1:103138-134920 GCF_000735185.1 Notothenia coriiceps
CATATAGAAAGCGATTTTCTCACTAGAGCCTTTCTTTCCAGTTGATAAACACAGATCCAAGTAATGTCCACACCGCCACAAAACAGGCAAACACGTTGTACCTGTGAGCCTCTCTCCTTCATTCTTATTCAGGGTTCCCTTTCTGTTCCGCTGTCGTAATTGGTATGAGCAAAGCTGCTTCCCCTCATCCTGAACGAGGTTCAAACTTAGCTTTCCTCACATCTTGTTGCTGCGGTGGAGTATCCTGTGATATCATCAAACAGTGGATTGCTCACAATATCCACCTGTCTTTTCAATGAAGTTGAACAATATCCATGAATGTAGCTCTCCGCCCTGCTTTCCGTAAGTCTAGGCCCAGGTTCTCCATTTGTCCCCTATATTTGTAGGGCAACTACTTTTTGATGATGCTAGCATATTGCTGGCATGGTCAACTCCACACATGTATTCACTCTTCCCATGACGTTGCAGCATCCTCTCAGAAAGAGACCCCGTAAGCTTGAGAGCTCGCACATCTTCTACTCTTTATGGCTGCAAAGAAAGAGCCTTATTTCATGTAGGCCGAACATTTTCCTGTGCATGTACAAAAGCCTCCTGTAGCAAAAAGCCTTTGCCTTGGATATCCTCGTCATGGGCCATAGCTGACAGCTTCTGACAAAGGCTGCCCCCTGGCTGATACGTCGAGAAAATACAGGCAGTCTTTAGGGTTGTGAGTCTCTCCTCAATGCTGTGCTCCAAAGCTCTTATGAATGCTTGAATAATTGAAACGGAGAACCATCAAAATCAGAATGTCTCTTAGCAGAAAAGAAAGAGACTGTGCTGAACCAACATGGAGGATTTCATTTTGCCTTTCCAAGACATTAATTAAAGGATCTGAGGCACTGCTGCTGGTGCCAGTGCTGCTGGGAGATGCTTTGGTGACTGTTAACGGTGGATGTGATTGTGATGAACTTGAAAGTATACTGGCCTCTGAGCTTCTTGTGGCTTGATGTTGCAAGATGTCCATATCTCTACTCATGTTCTCTGTGCGAAAACTGTACGTCAGACTGGCCACCTGTAGCCTGTTTGTGTCAGCATCAAATGTTTTTTGCCTCCCGAGCACTGAGTGTGGCTTCCTTTCGTCCCTTTCCAATAAAGAATGCATGCCATTGGAGGATGTTGTTACTTGCGCATGAGACCTTTCCGAGCGTCTTAGCACATTCATTATAGCCAATTGATGGCGGCTTTTTCCAACTTCCATTCTAATGCTCCCTCTTTTTCCTGAGCTGTTCTTCTTTTTCCTGAGCTCTTCCTCTTGTTCATCCAAATGCATTGCTTGTCTTTTAATAACACGCTTGTCGTGCCATGAGACCGCGGCATGGCAGCCTCAGCTGGATGCATGATGATGTAGTTGAAACAACTGGACCCTGGTTCCAGCAGAGCTCCACTTGCAAGACCAATGCTTCCTCATGTTGTCTGAAACACTGTCGCTTGGTTTTATTTCCTCTTGTGCTTCAGAAGTTTCAACATTTTCACAGATTGTTTTGAAAACATGAAGACATACTTTGTTGGGTGGTTCATCAGATATCTCAATTGAGGGAAACAAATACAGTCGTTTTTTCCTGTTCGTCCGCAGGAAGAAGAGGAATTACAGAACTTGTGTAACACAGGGGTGGTCCTCTTAACAAGTTGAATTCAAATGTTCCAGTTGGGTTGTATTTGTGAAGGCGTTGTCATCCTTTGCCATGAGATCCTTCATGTGTTTTAATCACAGACTTTTCATTTGTGAACCTTTGATTGAACGTTCCTTTTTGGAGCTTTCCCATTTTATTTGCCATAGCCTTGGCAGTGAGTAGCAACTCCTCTTTTGTTCATCCATTTTTGCCACATTGACCATCTGAAGTTGATCCACTATTAACATCTCCTTTAATGTTTTAATGAATGTACCAAAAAAAGCTACGAATCCACACAGCCAAACGCTCAATAATCACAGCCGCCGACAATAAACAACCTCTAGCCGCACAAACCATACACACGCAAAGCAATAAGTCCCAATGGGACATCGTCAGCAGTATTATTCACCACTGATTTCTAACAAACATTTCACACCAGCATGAATGAAAAGTTCACATACCGCTCGCCATCCTGATGCGTGTGGAATGCCGTCAGTCTTTATCCTCCCGCATACGCTGAAGTTTCTTAAGCCGCTCTCCAATAACAGCGGTCAGAACACGGCGTAGTCAATGTTCTGCTTTTAATTCCACACGCGCACCATCAATCCTACGGACATCTCCGTATATATCCTTGATTTCCGTAGATCCACGCTGTGGTACAAGTCCTGTTTGTTGACTAAATTGTGGCAGTAATTTAAGCAGTGCCGCGAGGGACTAAACAAGAGAATAAAAACACCTGGGACAGCAAAAACTCAGTCTTTCCAAAAGTTCGCGTTTGACCTTTTATTTCAAAGCAAAAAATGCAATATCCATATCCATAAGCGAAATCCCTTGATATTCGTGCGTGCGGATCAACAAAAATTGTCCTTCTCGTAGCTCACTCCCCCACCCCCATCTATTACCAAGTGCGCAGGTAAAAGCAACCGGATATAAGCACAAACGTCCCACACAAATCCAATGACACGCCACCACCTATAGTGACCTAAAAAACATGTATCGTACCAAACACAGAAATGGCTACATATGTGGCCCACAACGTCCCTCTTCATCAACCAGAACACATGCTTCATCTCACACTTTGTATAATAACTTCACTGGTCAGCTGACAACCTGTATACAGTGAGGAGGATGGATACGCTCACGTAGATGAAAGTACAAAACTCACCAGCAGCACAGTTCAGGGTCAGCTCGGCCAGCTACTCGGGGAAATTAAGCCTTAAACATCATCAGTGTTTTTCTGAAGCATAAGTGCGGCCTTCACGAAAACGTTGAAGCGCTCAGAAAAAGAAGCCGGGGTGCAGCACTTTGTCCTCAAGGTGGTTGCACCCTCATCGGAACAATTTTCAAAAAGAACGCTTGCGCGTCAGAAAGGCCATGTGTGAATACAGCCCTAATTGAACTCGTGCCTTTTATCGGGCACACCCCTGACTGAAAAAGGCTCTAGTACAGTATGCATCAATGGACGCTCAAGTATCCCTATCAAATGGAATCGTTTTCGTCTAAGGCAGGGGTTCCCAACCTTTATTGGTGCCGAAGGCACCGGCAGACACATACAAAATTGCGACCGGTTGTCAATTTTAACTGATTTTAGATATTTTACTCACCAGCAGGTAGCAACAGAGACTATGTAAAATGTACAGCCTGAATCAAATCTAGAACAATATGCATCCAAAACATATTAACCAATGTTTAAAAAAAAGAGAGAACGGTGCTTTTGGGAAAAAGGAAACCAAAAAAACGAAGTTATCAGTTTTTTAACCAAAACGGGAAACAGATAAATCAACGTTGGTTTGTTTGTAGGATTTACGGATAGAATGCTGGAAAAACGAGTCGAAGGCGCATTATGAAGGATGTCGCGGTCGCCAGGGTGTTGGCGTGTGTGTCGTGCGTGTGTGCGTGTGTGTGTTGTGTGTGTGTGTGTGTGTGTGTGTGTGTGTGTTGTGGTGTGTGTGGTGTGTGTGGTGTGTGGGTGTTGGTGTGTGTGGTGTGGTGTGTGTTTGTTGTTGTGTGGTGTGTGTGTGTGTGTGTGGTGTGTGTGTGTGTGTGTGTGTGTGTGTGTGTGTGTGGGTGTGTGTGTGACACTGGCATTTGTTTTCAGAAGATATTATGATAGTGTCGTTCGTTCCGTCACATCATGCGCCTTGGTGACCGGACATCTCCTTCATAAAACGAGTAATAGGGGGGATAATCGGGCAGTTCGATATGTGTAGAGGTGTGTTTGTGTGTAGAGGTGTGTGTGTGGTTAACACGTAGCAGCTTGCAGTCACTCTTAAGCTGTTCTGATGAAGGTAAACACAGTGAAGGTGGTGCGTAAAAAGGCACAGCTCTCGGCGCGCTGGCGCTGCACTTCACGTCCCGCTGCCTCCTGATGCTGCCATTTCATGAAGTGAAAGAGGTTTTCCTTCTATAAAACAGCTGTGTGCAGCAGATACTGTGAGAGTCCCGGACATGATCAAGGCAGACTGGTTCACAGACTCTCCTGTTTTGCCAACCCGGTGCTTAAACAAATAGCTCTACACCCCTGGCCACGAGAGGCTGAGACCTTATGCTGAGCCGCCGAATCCCTCGGAACATCATAAAAAACATTTTCAACTGTTTTCTGGTGAAAGTTTAACTAGGCTACTGGATTAAATAATATGACTAGTATAGGTGCGAAAATTAAACGCTTTTTGAAAAAAACATGATGATAAAATATTTGTATATATTTATAATTCTGCAAATATTACTAACTCACAGCTATTTCGCGGCACAGGTCCACGGTCCGGGGGGTTGGGAACCCCTGCTCTAAGGCACGAAACTAAAAATGCTTTTTTCTGCTCAGATGCAGGACTTCCTGGAGAGTTGCATGTCCTCCATGCAGCAGCTGAGTCAGAGCCCAGAACGGACCAGGCTCTCCTGGAGCCCATCCAAATCATCCACATCCATCATGTTACACCCTGTATCTCTCCTGGATCGCATAAAAACAATGTATTGTAGAAAATAAAACATGTTGATCATAAATGTGTACCACATCATATTGTTACATTTTCAATGTGTTTTACTCTCTTTGAGGAGTTTTTTGTATCAAAACTTTATTTTAGAGGCCATTATTTAATTGTATAGAAAGCAGATGAGTGTAGTTTCACATCAATCCTGAATAGACCGTGACAATTTATTGAAGAAAGCAAACATCATAGAAGCCCCCCTTTCGGCTAAGGAATTCTTAGTGGTCCTAAAAAATACATTGTAGTGCAAAATCTGTAATTCAAAAAATGGACAGGGAGTGTAACAATTGTCTTAATCAGACAGGCCTATGTATTCCACTTCAGAAATTGTGTACTTTGGGATGAATTTATCTACTTAAATTATTTTTGCAAACTGTATGAAAGAATAACATTAGAACATATAAATAACTTTGCAGTTCTGTTGTTTTTTGTTTAGTGTATAAAGCTGATATGTTGGTGTATTTTTTCTACTTTTAGTGGATGTGACATGCAGTTAAACAAGAGGACAAACAGCAGGTCTTCCTGTGTGTCAGCCTACTGTTTAGGCTTTGGAAAGGTAACCACTTCATACAGTATACAGTACATGTTGGGTAGTAACACTAGTAGGGCTGTCACAATCATTTTAGCTGACGATTGTGATTGTGCCCTGCCTCTGTCCCAATGTCACCTGTGACAGGCTCTGTTTAGAGGAGCCGCTGTGACATATGGATACTATAAAGCAACTGGAGTATTCCTTGTGTCTAGGTTTGTGTCAACAAGCAGTGCCAGGCATTAGCTGTGCCAGCATCTATTCCTCTGATCAGAGATAGTGATCTGACCCCGGCTGATGATGAACCTGTGCTGACCTTCACCTGTGGCTCTTTGGCCTCAATGACCAAGTAAGAACATGAATGCGCCTAGCTGGATCCATAGAAGAATATCAGAATTCCATGTGTGTTGAGAAATATTCACACGTGGTGCAGAGAAACAAAAATGCAGAAAGAGTTAAATGCAGCACCCCCTGCTGGCTAGAGGACCTTTTATCAAATAACGATTGGAAGATATATTCAAAGGATTCAAAGGTTTTATTGTCATATGCACAACAGTTAAAGCTTGTTGGCAATACAAAACTTAAATCAGGCCCCTCCAACAGTGCAAAAATACAGGAATACGTACTGTACAAATTAAATGAAGAAGAAGATATACTTTATTGATCCCCAATGGGGCAATTAATTTCACTCACATCACATACCAAGTTGATATACTGCCCTGAGCAGTTGGTAGTTCGCTGCCTTGCTCAAGGCACCTCGGCAGGGCCCAGGAGGTGAACTGGCACCATGTACCAGTCCACGCTGTGTATTTGGTCCGAACGGGAGACTGAACCACTGCCGCGAATGAGATAAGACAAAGTGTAATATTAAATATTGTACCTTGGAATCGAATGAAAAAAACAAGTGAATATATCAGTCAAACTCAAGTCATTAAGACCCCTTTACTGATTTACATCACTGCAGGAAATATGATTAAGATTTACATGTATTATCTATTTAATCTATTTAATAAGCAGCATGATATTATTATTATTATGATATAAGCTATCACTGTACTGACCAAATTGTGAGCTCTTGTTTGTTTCATTTACAGCTGGAGGGGCTCGAGGGTGACAGTAAAAACACTGAGGGACAGTCGCACAGCATATCTGGACCTGCTGCTCATAGAACAGGAATACTGCAGGTGAGACAGACAGGAAGTAATGTATGTGGGAAAGTAATTTTTTGGTTGTTAGTTCGTGGCATTTTCTAAATTAACAAAAATGTGCAATCTGCCACAGAAGTTTTAATGATTTAATAACCAGATTTCTAAAGTCTGGAGCACAGCAAGAACTTGATTTTATAAAAGCAAACCTTGGACATTAGATTTGTAAAATAGTGAGGCTCGCTGTCCGGCAGCCTTTCCTGACCTTAACTATTTGAGGCCGATGCCTAACCTTAACCATCCTTAACCAGCCCGGCACCCATCGGCGTTTGTACTGAGAAGTGAATCTACCGAAAAGATATTCTATGATTAACGGACGTTACTTTCCTAATGTTTGTCCACTGGAACATTTTATTTTAGCCCAGATGACGGCACAGGTTGACATGGAAGTTGTAGTACCAACGTGTTGCTTTATTCACTTCCTGGGGGCTGGACTTTACTGTGCAAACATTTAGCAGAATATCAGCTCTCCCAAACTAACATTCCATTCATGACTAACTTGAAACCAACATTTTATTTATGTGTGTGTCAGCCAGCTGTTCCACCCTCAGCTGCTGCAGCTGATGGCAGTGAGTCTGTCTGATGACCTCATGAGAACCAGTTTGGTGTTTGAACCAGTAGAAATCGGCTCTCTGCACAACCTGCTGCACAACAGGGTAACAAAGACACTCAGACACTGGTTAAGACCACTTGTATGATTTGCTCTTTATATTTAGATTTGTGATTGGATGCTGTGTATTTGTGTGGACTATCATACTGGGTGGGATGATGCCAAACAAAACTAAAATATATAGGAAAATCCTTTGCTTGTTTCCCCACATTTCAACCTTTCCACATTTTTTTATTGAAAGCGTTGTATTTAAAAATAAAGAAATAAGGCCTTAGCTAGTTTTACGATGTCTGAAATACATTTCATAGGCAGTAGGATTTTAACACCCTTTCTTACATTGCAATTTCAAAATACTTTAGTCAAACAGATCACTATACCACGATAACAGGACCAACAACATTTATGCTTGTCTGCAGGGATTTTCATTTTTTATTTGTCAAGATATTATTCTAAATGGCATTTAAAAAATCCTTAAAAAGTGTGTGTGCGTGTGCGTGCATGCATGCGTGTGTTTGGTGTGCGCAGCGTGCAGAGTTTCCCGTGCTGCAGGAGAGGTGGCTGCTGTCGGTGCTGCTGCAGGTGGTCGAGGGTCTGCAGTTCCTCCACAGGACAGGTCTGGTGATGAGGAGCCTGTCTTCACACTCTGTGGTCCTCACAAAGCTCACTGTGGCCAAACTAACATGTTTAGGCTTCATGGTCCCAAGGTAGGCAGACCTAGGCATAGTCTGTTGTAAACAATCAAACTTTGTTTGTTTATACACATTGCATGTTTTTCAGTGTATAACCAAGAACAAGAAGTATGACATTATGACATATCGTAATGTTTAAACTGTTGTATATGCAGTACATCTGTACATATTAATAACTGGGTAGATGAAATTGGATTTCATTTTCAATGAGACAGATAACAGCAAACCTGAGGAATATTTCCTAAAAGAATAGTATTAAGAGGTAGTAATTATATTCTGTGTGTATTTCTCCAGCAGTCAAAGGAAATGTGTCAAACCCCCCATGCACATAGTCCTGCCCCCCAGTCTCTACAGATGGGCGGCTCCAGAGGTCATCAAGCAGCGACCGTGCACAGTGCAGGCGGACATCTATAGTCTGTGTGCTCTAATCCAGGAACTCTACACAAGTAGCTCTCACATCCTTCGCACCCCATTATAGACCGAAACATTGTATGTCAGGGAATAGAGCGGTGCAGTTGTGTCATATTTTTGTAGGCTGACCTGGAATTTAGCATCAAGGGCTCCCTCCAAAAACCTCCCTTTAAAAAGGTTTTTAAAAGCCTAAATGCAATCTCCAGAAGTAAAAAACTAATGTTTGGTGGTAAAGTAACTACATCACAGTTGCATGGCTGCGCATCACCTGCGCTAAGCTAAAGGTGGCTAATGTTTGGCGTGATAACATTTAGTTCTCTCATTTAAACATTAGTTATTAACCTCTGTTTTTACGATGCATAGAAGCTTTAGACATTCACCAGTGAGATATTTACTGACGGATTTAGAACAAAACATCTCTAAAGCTTGTGTTAACCACAGATTTGATTTCAGACATCTAACCAAAAATCTGTGAACTGGAATTAGTAAAATGCTAACTCATTTCCGGGTTATACAACTCATTCCTTCACCACTAAGTTGTTGCTTTTTCTATGGTTCAGAGGGTTTTTGTTGGGGTCTCAAAAAAGGATTACGTGAAAAGAATTGAACTTTGTAAGCTCCATGTTTTGTTTTGTTTTTCCTTTCTCTATCAAATAAGAAATGTCCCTAATAACATCTGAGCGTTTGAATCTGGATATAAAGATGACTAAATGAACAGCAGGGAAGCACCTCCTGTAGTTTTCAGATATAGATGATGTGACAGTTTGTTGAAAAGGAAAACGTCTCCAAGTGTTATGCTTTGTTTCAGACAGTGAACCATGGGGCACAGCAGACCTGGACACTATCAAGAAGGAGATAGATGCAGGACGGGTTCTGGCTGCAGATAGCATGCTTCCACAGCCGTACTATGATGTGGTGCAGACAGGCCTGCAGCCCCCCCCACAGGACCGCACCTGCAGCCTGCATAGTCTGAGCTGCACTCTGCAACAGGACATCCAGGTACCGGAGCAGTGCCCATTCGGAACGGGTCCATCTCTTGGCCTGTTGTACTCCTCAAAAACTGCTCTTACACGACTCCTGTCCACACTGCAATAACGTAGCTGCATTACAAACCCAATTCCACTAGGGTCAGAAACACCTGTGAAAAACAGTCTGGTTCACTTAACTGTAAGGCAAGGTAGGCAACATCATAAAGGGGTCCTAACAGCTCTATTTATTGTAATGGTGAAATCCTAAATATTGAATTATGTTGCAATTTTAACTGATTGTTCACCCAAAGAACTTAGAGCTAAATGCTCAACTCTAACTGTTACTTACTTCTTGTGTTTTTTTACATCAAAGGAATGTAGGGCCATATACTGCACTTTTAATGTGCGGTATTAATAGTAAGCCTAATAGTTTCACTTTAGATTAAAAGCTTTGAGTACTTCTTCCAATGCCATTAACAACATTCCCAGTTAGATACAGGTATTCCATTTCAAACAGACATATCATGCACATGCCCTGACATGTGTGACCACCACTACTATAATGTAAAGAATAACAGACAGACAGGCACACAATCAGACATACAAGTGTGGAAGATCAACTTAACACCCCTGGTCAACACAATTCCTGTAATATGTTCAGTTATAATGTTGCAAATAATACATGCACCATGGAACAAATACATTGTCATCTTGCATAATACACTTTTCTGTGTGTGTTTGCTACAGACGTTTTCCCTGGAGGAAGAGTTAAGTGCGGACGCAGAAGAAGATCTGGAGCCTGAGGTCAAGACCCCGAACTGGCATACCATCGTTGGGGAACCAGAAGAGAGCGGTACTGAGCACAACACAAACTTAAAGGCTTCCCATGTTATGGAGAAAGATTTGCCTCACTGTGATTAGTGTGAGAAGATCCACAATCCATGTGTAAATATAATAAGGGTGCGTTCACACCTGCCTTGTATAGTCCGGTTGAATCGAACCCTGGTGCGTTTAACCGCTTGGTGCGGTTCATTTGGGTCGGTGTGAACACAATCCAAGACCTCTTAAGTGAACTAAACAACCGGACTCCGGTCCGCTAAAATAGGTGGTCTCGGGGCGCTTGTCTGTTGATCTCCAGATTAACAGCAGCATAAGAATAACCTGCCGAAAGTGCCGATGCTCCATGGTGGAGGCTCCGGTAGGAATTGCCGGAATTGGCGTTTTTACCCCCTTAATGTCTGACCAATGGTTGAACAGCGTTTCCGAGCACATGACTTGTGTTTAAAGTTTATAGTCCATTTGAGTTTTGCCCGTGTGAACGCAAACCGAACCTTCTGAAAAATGAAACAATGTAACAAACTGTGGTCTGGTGCGCACCAGAAAACGGACTATTAGGTGTGAATGCACCCTAAAACACCTAATAGTTTAGAACTGTGTAAGCGGTGTATGCTTCTAAACTATTAGGTGTTTTAGGGTGCATTCACACCTAATAGTCCGTTTTCTGGTGCGCACCAGACCACAGTTTGTTANTTTTTTTCGCGCAAATATGCATCGGGATATCTTCATCTCCCCATTCATTCAAATGGTATTTTAACACATTTAACCTTTGACAAGTATTGTTTCCTCCAGTTTGAATATTACACTATTTCATAATGTGATTTCTTAGATTTACAAATATTGTGCAGCCGGTCTGTACGTGACACTCACAATTTGGTGACACTTTTACTTGCAACTGGGCTCTTTGTGGTGCCCTCCTCTAAATAGCCCTGCAGCACGTCATCTAGTGTTGAATGGGCTCTGAAAAGAGAACACACAAACACACACACTCATGCTGCATTACAAAGACTCGCCCAAAGTCTGAAATCCTGAAATTCTATATTTTTAAGGTCAAAAGTGAAGCAGATGACATGAATGACAAAAAAAGTCTAAAAACACACACCTGTTGGTGTCATCAAAGACGCTGGGACTCTGTGAGCCTGGAGACACCCTGAGCTCTATCTGATGGGGGGCAGCCACTGGGTCAGCAGCGAGCTCACCTGAACACACACATACATCCAAGACTTTTAGAGTTAGTGGCAGTAAACACACATTGCCGTTCCACTTTAAAGGCCAGACATTGGATTATTTGCTTCATTGTCATGTCTGTTTGCTTACGGATCTTCATCAACACGTTGTCTCCTCCTTCTTCAACATTGCCTGCAATTTCCTTCCTGTCATCAATGTCTTCTTCTTCATCCTCCTCCATCACTTCTGACCCCACAGCTGGGAAACAAAGCCAAATGCATAAAGCTTTTAACATCTGGGTAGTGGTGAGGGGTGGTACATAAAATTATACCTTTGATATTTTTAATACATTTTAATTCAAGTTTAGTTTTTACATGAAACATTTATGTATTTTTTGTTCTGCGATTAAATTCAGAATTCTGACTTTTTTCTCAGAACTAAAAAAAATATTTTTTGGGAGAAAAAAGTCAGAATTCTGACTTTAATCTCAGAATTCTGACTTTTCTCTCAGAACATTTTATTTTTTCCTTTTAATCAGAACTAAAACAAATATATTTTTGACTTTTATTTATTTTGTTCGAGAAAGTTACCAGTGCGATTCTGAGATTAAAGTCA
The DNA here is from genome assembly GCF_000735185.1 of Notothenia coriiceps. Lineage (NCBI taxonomy): Eukaryota > Metazoa > Chordata > Actinopteri > Perciformes > Nototheniidae > Notothenia > Notothenia coriiceps. The sequence goes on from NW_011361498.1 coordinate 114,803, forward strand.
GAATTCAAAAAAATCTTAAAATGTTTTCACATCCCCCAAATATTTTTTTCATGTGGCCCTAATCCTCTTCCGTAAATGTTAAACTAGTTATAGATAAATGTATTAAAAGATATATTTAAGAACTTAAAAAAGATAAAGAACACATGTCAACAGATATTTCAAAACAAAGTAAATTAATTATAAGGATCCATTAAAGTTTTTGAAGCCCAAGGTATTTCCAGAAAGCTGTCTGTATATCATATTCATTGTTACTGATGGAGTCCACCCCCCCCCCCTGCACAACATTCACAGGACTGTGTCACAGTCATTTGATTGAATTGATGAGAATAAGTACGAACTCTCACAGCCGGATATATTAAGCTAGTTCTAATGTGACCTCCTGCTGCTGCTTCACATTAAAAGCATAGAGCTGGTAAACCACAATGTGGCTTTTACTGTGAAGGAGCCGCAGCCCCACTGCGCTGCTATACTTTACTGTTAATGATACATCACTTTAGATGTTTGCTACTCACCATGGGGTGCTTAGTAAAGTAATAAAACCTATTTGCTTGGGAAGACTTCAGATAAATTATACACTAATTTATTTAATATATTTATTCAAATATTTATTATTTTCTAATAATTTTCCAATAATTTCTTTTATTTTCTTTATTTATAACCTATGCGTTAATCCAGTAAACCCAGTAGGTGACTGCAATGCGCCATCAAATCTGCTCAAATGAATACATGACAGCAGGCCCTGACCAATTTGCTGCCCTAGGCAAGATTTTAGCTGGCGCATGACCACCAAAACAGAAAGATATGGACACAAGATGTGTGCAAATGTATTTAGTATCCTATCCATTTGAACATGATTTAAGTGGGGGGTGGACCTAACCTCCCCTAGGGGGGTCCAGTGGCATGCTCCCCCGGGAAGATTATTTTTTCTTAATATTGAAGTTAAAAGCATCAATCTGGTACACTTTGAGAGGAACATTAGGAGATCTATGGATACATCTCTCAACACCCAGATGAAACAGAACTGTTTCTTTTTCTTTATGGATATTTTACAAATGACTCCCCTTTTAAACTGTATTTTCGTTTATTAATAACAACTTTTCTTTACTGTCATATAGTATTTTATACCTGTTTTTCATTTATTCTCTTATTTTTTTATAACTATAATGATCACATACCTCACTGAGCTGAGGTTATCAGAGCCGCTTAGTCTTTCAGGAGAGAGCTCTCTAAAGCCCTCCCCCCCCCTCCCGTGCCGGCTTACACAGTAAATTCCAATGTTAATAAAAGCACACAGAAGCTGTATACGTTTTTTGGGAGTTTGATTTATTTTAAATTAATACTAAAACAAAATGTAAACCTATAATTGCACACTAAAACCATAAAGCCATAGTTTATGGACGCTGTACGCAATATAGGCGTAGTTATGTTAGTATAAGATAATAAGATGTACTTTGTTGATCCAAAATCGGGAAATTGTTTTGTTATGACATTTAAAAAAAAAAATTCTTTTTATTTCTAACTTTTTTTCCCTTTTTTTCTCCCCAATTTTTGGCGCCCCCGATGGGTTGATGCTCCCTTAGCATTCGCCTATACTGCCTATGCCAAGGGCCGGCCCTGCATGACAGTAAGTAGGAAGCGCTGTATTGTGTTCAAGTGACTTCAATAAGAAACACTACTAGGGATGCTCCGATCGATCGGTGCTCTCAAAATACCGATCGAGAGAGCCGATCGGATGACGTAAAATGATGACGTAAAATACATGACACTTTTCTGTGCGCGGCAAAACAAGCTCGCCAAAAGGGCTTCACCAGTCTGGCAGTATTTTAAGGTGTCCGAAAATGACAGTAAAATAGCGGTATGCAACGTGTGTGAGCAGAAAATTTCCTGCAGCTTCCACCCGCTGTGACAGGACCGGTGAGGGAGCAAAACCACACACTCAAGAGTTAGACCTAACACACTTAGCTATTTGATCTAACTCTGGAACAAGCTAAACTAGTTATAAATATATTTATTCTTCACTGTCGGGTCACTCATTACTGGATCAGTGAGCTGCGTGAGATACTGACAGACTGTCAGGAGAGAGGGAGAGAGAGCTTCCGCTCATCTATCCCGTGTTATTCTCCAAAGTTAATGTAAACTTGAATAATGTACTTAATTTGAATGTAATAATTTTGTTGGTTGTTGTTTGTGGAAGCCCCATTAACTGAGTTTTAAACATCACTTTAAATGGAAGATCCCCGCCCACTCGATCGGATCGGCGATCGGTATATCGGTATAGGCCGATACTGATTCCGACGATCGGCCCCAAAATTGGCGATCGGAGCATCCCTAGTATATACTTATAAAATAATACTTTGCCAAATTTCAGGAGATACTTGTATAAAATATGGTCATTTAACTAACATGAATGTATGATTGGGAGTTAGAGCAGCATTGTTTTTTTATTCTTCATGTTTAATGCTTCAGAATACTGACTGATCATCAGAATCCATGCTGCTGTTGGTCCTCACCTCTCTGTGGGTCACAACAGTCATGCTCTTCCTCCTCACTACCTTCTTCATCATTACTTTTTCCTTCCTCCGCTTCCATGTTTTCTTCTCCTTCAGTGCACTCCTTGACCATCTGTAATCCTTCCTCCATTTCCTCCTCCTCCGCCCTGCCCTCCTCCTCCTCTTCCTCCACTGGTACACCTGTTGGACCCACTTCCTCCTGACTCTCCTCCGTCTGATCAGAAGCTTCTTCTCCCTCTCCTTCCTCCTGTTCTACCATTCCCTCTCCTTCCACAGTAGAGGCAGTCTCTGACACCTCTTCCTCCTGGCATGTGGTGAAGAAGCCCTGGAGACTGCTGTCAGAGTCTACCTTGAAAGGTGGGGGCAAAGAAATGGACACGTAAATGCAAATGTGAAGTACGAATGAGTGAATTAAAAGGAGGCACGTTAACACTATGTTTGTTTGGGTCCTTCACGAGTGAGGATAATGAAATGAGTGAGCTTTACTGAGGTGTCTCTTGGTGTGGTGAAGCTCTCAGACTGCTGATACACAGGGGTGGGGGGGTCGCACACAGGGGAGTCTTGGAGATTGGCCTCAATGAAACCTGTCATCACACGTCGGCGTACGTCTGTCAAAACAGGGAAATACCTCATGTCACTTATGTTCTCCTGTACTGGACATTTTATTTGAAATGTTTATCAAATATCTATCAATGCACATAAGATGCAAGTCCAGGTTACAGTTGCCCTTCTGCCGTTTATTATTATAGTTTTTATGTCACAGCGAGAAACCTGGTTCTCCAAACAGGATCTTTGCTGTATTCCCCCTCCTGTCCATCTACATATAGTGGTGCAGGAATTACTCCTAAAACCAAGAATTAAGTCAGCGTTTCACCAATTCCTGTGAGATCTGAAGTTGATACAAGCTTAAGAGATTTTCACATTTTGTTCTACAACATGAAATACGTCAGAAATGACCCAACTGATAAATGTCCGAAGCTTTAAGGAGACTAGCCTTTAGCTTAGCAGTCATGCATTTACAGCCTAATGTTAGCTGTTTGCTTCTGGAGATTACATTTACGCTTCAAAAATCTGAAAGTGGGGTTAATATGTGGAGATTACCTTGCTCAACAAAATGTGTAAGTATCATAAATGTTTGTATGCTAAAGATATTATTTTGTGAAATATTTCCAAATCTTCTGGGTCAGCATTAGAAAAATCATCATCACTGCACCACCACTCTGCAGTGTAGATCTCACACAGTGTTAAGTTTGCTTTGCATTTCTCACGCAGGTTCAAAATGTTAGAGAGTTCCACCTCCACAGTTATTAGTAGTAGCTTTAAACTTGGGAGAACTTCCCAAACATTCATGATGAAAACACTTAAGTCCAATTGTGTGACAAACAGGTATTTTCATAAAAGAGAACATTATGTGTGGTTTTACCTGGGCTACGTGGGGTACTGTTACAGGGGGGGCCGCGTCCGCTGACAGAGATACTGCAGAGCTTCTCCTGAGCCGGAGCTGGAGAGGCTTTGATGCTGGAGAGTTCAGCTAGCAGAGCCATGTCTAACTGAGCCCTGCACACACACCCGCACACGCACACGCACACGCACACACACACACACACACACACACACACACACACACACACACACACACACACACACACACACACACACACAAAGATCAGCTTCTAAGGAGAAACATTACTGTGGGATGGACCTTATAACCTAACACTTTACAGTATAAATTAGCTACGACCAAATATATAGTATTTATTAATGTACATTATTTAAAGTCTGTTAATTTATTAAACAGGTCAAAACTAGGCTCAGAGGCCAACAATACATGTTCAATGTGTGCATGAGCAGTTACAATATGAGTCTGTATGTGAAAAAATCACATCATTACATGATTTCTGCCAGAGTAATTCCCACACAAATCAGGAGGGTGCTTTAAATGACTAGCTTTGAAAATACATTTTCTATTTAAACATCAATTGTTTCTTTAAACAGGGCTCACTTGTTAGCATGGATCATCCGAGGCATGTGTTGGAGCGGTGCTGATGGGAGACTTTAAATGGAAAAGCAAATGTTTTGTTTGTGGGTCACAGTTTTTCCGACGTGTTCTAAATATGTCATGTCTCATAACCACTCAGGTGTGTCTAAGACAGGGGTGACCACACTTTTTCAGCTTGGGAGCTACTTTTAAAATGTCCAAGTCCAAATGATCTACCTACAGGGCCCAATCTGTGGCCCCACGTAAAGTCATGAGGCCCTCTGTGCTGCGAGCGTCGACAGGGGTGGGGGGGGGTATGAGGCTCCCTCCGCGATGTGAGGCCCCACGCAGTGTGCGTGATCTGCATGTGGGGAGGGGCGGGCCTGTCTACCTACATAAAAAATGCTGAACATATACTTATTTATATATATAGGGCCCACTGAGTATAGCCTACATTATTTTGGTGTACCTTGCATAACTGCATGAACCCGTATGGCACAATACAAGTACTGTACATTTTTGGTCATTACGTCAATTTGATACCCTTTCTTTAGTAGAATGGTATAAATTGGAAGGCTTTCAAGGTAATCAGCTCGCCGGTGATTTGCAGCTGGCATGGTTGACCGCGCATGCTAGTACTAGACTCCTGGTACTAGCATGGGTTAAATGCAGAGAACAAATGTCACTGCGTGTGCTGTGTGCTCTGCATGTGTGACCATTAAAGAGGGTTTCATCCCTCCCATTCTATTGTATTCTAACTGCGTGTTAGAGTAGATGAGATCTCAGACTGGCTTACCTGTACGTCAATCAAGTGGCAAATGTCATAGTCAGGATGGATGATAGGCTAACTTTTTTTTTTTAATGCCATGCGATCTACCCACACTGCCTGTGCGATCGACGTATTGGGCACCCTTGCTCTAAGAGAATAAGCCCAGGATAAGACATTTCAGCTTGTCTGGAGAAAGAGAGCACTGATACGCCTACACAAATACATTATGTACATTATATATTTCTGAAGTATCATATATTGTCCCTGTGGAGTAACGTATCTTTGCCATCAATGCACCTACAATATAAAGCTAGCATGTTAGTGTTCTTACTTCTTACATGTTAGTTTTGGGTGTACATTGAGCCAGTGTTCCACTGACATCTGGATCAGTGTCTATTTTCTCAAAGTTGTTTTCATCGTCTGAGGAGGGAAACAGAGAAACTTGGTAAATATTTATGCCACTTTGCAAAAATCTTTCTCCCATTTTTCACAATATCAATAGCTTACGAGTGTTGTGAGTATCCTGCAGGCGACTCTCCCTAGGTGCAGGCTTGCACACTTCCACAGTAACATCTGCATCTTCTTCTGAACTGGATGTCTTGAGGGGACAAATCATGTTTGCATAAAAGACAATGAATTTGAGGTCACTGAATGCATTTCAGTCAAAGCAACAAAAGGTTTTTCACAGTTTGGTCCACATACACAGCTGATGTGCTGATTGTAATAAACAGTTGTATACACTGGGTATACGCCAAGATGGGCATTCTCTTAAGCTTGTATGTATTCACGTAATCCCAACATGTGCATCTTAACTATTCCATTTTGGTTTTATATTTATCGTTGCATGTTTTTGTATTTATGCCTCGTGGTCTTAATGGTGTGATTTGCCCATTACAAACCCCCTACTACATGAAGTACAACACTCCTCAAACAATTCTAAGTACTAACAAAGGTCTGAATTCTGGCATTGCTTTTTTAAGTCTGTTATCAATTGCTTTGCCTAAATCTACAATACTTTTACCTTGTCACACATTTTCAATTGCATGTGTTATCAGTTTTAACCTCTTATATCTAAAAAGGACAATTTTAATTTCTGTTATAATTTATTGATATTAATAAATGTGTTTCCTGTGGTGCTCTGTTCATTGACAGTGGAAATGAGTGTTGCTGATAAAAATAAGAACCTCACAAAGTTGTGACATATACTCAACATAGAAAAATGTGTTCAAAAAAGTGTAAAAAACACAGTGTTGTTGTACCTGCTGCTTGTTCCCAGAAATGATATAGGGAAGGCTGCCGTCCACAGCTGACATGTAGTGGCTCTGCTCCTCTGTGCTGAGATCAGCAGCCACTGTCATGTAGTGGTCTGAGGACCCACCCTCCTCTTCCTGATGCTCTTTAAGGGGGTAGTTACTGAGCCATAAAGACAGGTCTTCCTGGCTCAGCAGTTCCCACTCTCTGCTCAGGAGCTGGGCCTCCAGGCTCTTCCCCCAATCCTCTCCTCCCTGAGGTATCACACTGTACTTCTTTGAAGGTGGTCCAACAGCCGAACTGACTCCTGAATAGTTGGAGGAGGAGTCTGTTTGGATATCAGATGGAGCATCTCTGAGCAGTTGGTCCAGTGGGTCCTCCTCTATGTGTTGCTCCACTGTGTCCAGGCTCCTGCTGGCCTGCTGCAGCAGCTCCCAGCTCACTTTGAGGTTGACAGCCATGGTGCTGATCTGATGATCCGTTTCTCTTTCTGACAGCCGAAGGTCGTCCAGCTGCTCCACCATTTCCCCGTCTGTGTCTGTCTCCGCCTCAGGTTCTTCCTCAACACTAACTGGCTCTGGGTAAGGGTACACCTGATGGTGGACAGGTTCTCCCTCTGTACATCCATCCCTTTCTCTCTCCAGCTCTGGCTCTCTGAGCAGCTGTTGGTCCAGGAAAACCTGTCTCTGCACATATGTGGGTCTGTGGACAACTGAGGGAGGGTTTGAGGTCATCCTTTTGTGATTGATTATGTGCCTGAAGCATACACCGCTTACACAGTTCTAAACTATTAGGTGTTTTAGGGTGCATTCACACCTAATAGTCCGTTTTCTGGTGCGCACCAGACCACAGTTTGTTACATTGTTTCATTTTTCAGAAGGTTCGGTTTGCGTTCAAACGGGCAAAACTCAAACGGACTATAAACTTTAAACACAAGTCATGTGCTCGGAAATGCTGTTCAACAATTGGTCAGACATTACGGGTGTAAAAACGCAAATCCCGGCAATTTCTACCGTAGCCTCCGCAATGGATTGTTTGTTTTCATGCTGCTCTTAATCTGGGGAGCATATCAACAGAATCTAGTGGACAGCAACATACAGTATGATTATACAATCAGACGACGTGCGTTAAAAAACATTATAACACATATAATGAGAGACGTTCTGCAGTAAGGAGGGGCGTTTCACCGACGACAGGTGGCTCTTACTTTTATGTAGTTGACGGAGCATTTTTACTTTACACGACACTGTTCAACTCTTCACTCTGATTCACTCTTTCGCTAAAGATTTTTGAAAACATCTGCGTTCTTGTGACTCGTAAATACTGCGCTTCCTGTGTTTTGGTGCGGACTGCGTTCACACCATCAATGAACCGCTCCAGAGTTCACTTGCAAGCGGTCGGAGACCACCTATTTTAGCGGACCAGAGTCCGGTTGTTTAGTTCACTTAAGAGGTCTCGGACTGTGTTCACACCTGCTTCACACCGACCCAAACGAACCGCACCAAGCGGCTAAACGCACCAGGGTTCGATTCAACCGGACTATACAAGGCTGGTGTGAATGCGACCTTAAAGTCCTTAAAGGGGCCCTTTTAGGCTTATTTTCAGGATTATATTAGCATGCCTGTGAAATGTTTACATGTTTTAGTGTTCTTTTTTCTCATATTGTCTGTGTTGCAGCATCTTTTTTCCCCCCTCTGTATCTTTTTTTCCCTTTCCTGTAATATTGTGTGCATGTCAAGGCTGCAAAGGCTAACATTCCTGTGTTCCATCCAGAGGGAGTTTATCTCCCACTCTCTCCCCCTGCCTGAAACGCCTCCATTGGACTCCTTTGTTTACTTCTGTAACATAGTGACATCACTATGTAACATTCACAATTTTATTGGCTAGCGATCCAACACATTTTATGTGATAGGCTAAGAGGCAGGACATCTTTAAAGGGTTGACCAACCACACCAGAGCTGGACAGCTAACCAATCAGAGCAGACTGTGCTCTGGTTTCAGACAGAGGGGGAAAAGAGGTAGTACAATTATGAAACCTTTAAAAAAAAAAAAGAGCATAATAGGGCCCCTTTAGCATTTAAGCAGTGGCACAAACTCAGAGAAATGTCATGTTCTGGTTCTCTGTCCTGTTAGAAACATCTCAGCTGGCTCTATATTTCCCGTCTTTTATTTTTCTACAGGAGCACAGGGTGAGACAGACAGACACACGGACAAACTACAACCTTAAGCATCCACCACCTCTCCTAAGCACGCTGCGAAAGGGAAAACCCTCTCTCCGTTTGTCAGCCGATTTAACAAGACTGTCTGAACCAGCAGAGAGCCAGAGACGGAGGGCAAGAGGAGAGCGTTGGAGTAGACGAAAGACAGAAATAGGAAGCGATAGAGAGACACGGAGAGAAAGAGACAGAGAGAAGGAGGAGGAGGAGGAGGAGGAGGAGGAGAGAAAGTGGTGGTAGGTTTTTAAATGGTCCGGAGGGATGCATGTCGAGGAGGAGGAGGGGTAGGGGTAAGAGGAGGAGGAAAGGAAAGAGGGGAGGATCCCACAGTGACTGCAAGTTGTTATATTGGGGATCTGTTAGTGGATCAATGAAAAAAGAAAGAAAGAAAGAGAAAGAGGGAGGGAGGAGGCAGTGTGGAAGGATGACAGGCCTCATTACCACCAAACCTCAGACAGTGATGCTTCTGTGTGAGTGTGTGTGTTCATATTAGTATGTTTGTGTGTTTATTCTCCCTCGTATACGGTCTGTATTCCAATGCCAGCAGAAACCTATTTACATGCTTGTTATTTGCAGTATCGTCTATCCTTTTCCTATCTGTATAACTGTTTTTGTGTGTGTGTGTGTGTGTGTGTGTGTGTGTGTGTGTGTGTGTGTGTGTGTGTGTGTGTGTGTGCTCCCTGCAGGCCCCTGTAAGAGAAGGATGATGGGACAGAGTTGTTTAAAGGTCAGCAGCAAACACATCATCAGACACAGAGCTGCCTTGAGAACTAACAGCTAACCTGCACACAACTACAAACTAACCACAGCACAACCAACACACAACTGTGAGGCTGCGTTCACACTGATATTAAAGGATAATTCTTTAGCTGCATTAAAACTTGGTTGTTTGGGAGGGTTAATTTAAAGCTGTATTCCATTCGAAATTATCTGTGAAAAATGTAATCTAACTATCACAATATAAAAGTAATATAAACTGAACATTCCGATACTTTTGGATAACTTCAATGTCAAATGCAATGCAAGTAAATACTAGAGAAAGAATATGCAAATAAGATGGCTTTTACTAGTATAAGTATATTTTGTAAACATGTAATTATGAAGCCGAGCCCTTTGCTGCCTTTATCGTCATTCAGCTAACAAACATATGCGCAAGCATGACATTTAATTGACCTAGAGCAGTGGTTCTCAACCTGTGGTACGCGTACCACTGGTGGTACGCCAGCTCCCGCTAGTGGTACGTGGAGGAATTTGACATATAAAAAATAAAAAGATTAATTTGTTTGTTTGTTTTTTTATTTTTATTCAAAGGTGGGGTAGGTAATTTTGGAGAAACCAGCTCGAGTGAGCTAGAATTTTAAAATACACAACCGGAAAAAATATGCCACTTCCTTACAGAGCCTTCCACAGATGACATTTTTTTATGGATTTTTTGTCAAAGCACTTAAGATATTCATTGCTATCGGGATGTTAAGAGCATTCCATGGAATATAACAAAAAGTGTATCTCGAGCCGGTTTCTCAAACGTACCTACCCCACCTTTAACCTTTACACATAACACAGACATATAAAATACAGGAAACACAACTAAGTAAACAACAAGACGAAAAGCAGTCACTACATTGTGCACATTTGGGACATTAAGGTACACTATTATTACTACAAGAGAAGCTGATGGTAAGGACCTCAGACAACTTCAATTTAAAACAGGCTATAGGGACAAGTGCCATCAGTTTGAGGCTTGATTGAATAACATTAATTACAAAATAAATCATACTATCAAAATACTACAACGAATGANTATTAATTTATTTTTGGTTCATTTATAGTTGTGAGTGTGTCTGTGCTCCTGAACCAGCCTCTCCTGTCTCTCTCCTCTCCTCCCTGCTCCTCTTTGAGGCAGCAGCAAAGACTAGTTTTAGCTCTCAACAAGTTTTAAAAGTGTATCTTACCTTTTTTCACCTAGTTAACTTTTTATTTATTTATTCATGCATATTTTACTAATCACATTACATTACATTTAGCTGACGCTTTTATCCAAAGCTACTTATAATGACCAATTACAGGGACATTCTCCCTGGAGTAATTAAGGGCTAAGTGCCTTACTCAAGGGCACACTAGTGGTGGTGTTCCGGGATTTGAACTCACAGCCTTCCTCACTATCCATTAGACTACCCTACACTACCCTCTCAAATGGAAATATGTGTTTACATAAATGGTGACCACACCATTTGAGACCCACTGAGAACTTAGACTAAGTTAACTATCTAAACACTCAGAGAGTCCTTTACCTCACCTGGGGGGTATACTACGAAGCAGGATTTTCGCTTAGCGGGCTAACTTCAGGGAAAACTCGGGGTTTCCGGTCCTACGAAGCTGGTTCTCTTTTTAGCAGGCTAGATCTCCATGGTAACTTATGCTGTGCGGCTAACCTGCCCCGGAGCAGGTTAGGTTGCAGGCTAAGAGCTCAACTCAGTGAAAGCACTGCCTGCTGAGTCTGACCAATCAGAGCTCAGTGTGCGGAGTTTAAAGCGATCAAGTCATATTACAGGAGAAAGGAAAAACAGAAAAGCTGCCGTTGCAGGAAAGACGGCCGGCAAAAATCACCGACTGTGTGAACGTGAACATTAATAGAATATCACCTCCCGTCTTCAGAGCAATCTGACTATTATAACATTAGCGTTAAGAAAGCTTACTTAAATATCTGCCACAACGTAAGTAACCGGATCAGAGTAACATTAAGTACAATCCGCGGCATATCACATCAGAATGTATCATATATTTCCTTATCTGAGTCAGCTGAGCCGTATCTGGCCGTGCAACACTCACAGTGTCACATACTGTATGCAGAAGTATTATTTTAAAGCGACACATTAAGTTGAGGAAACACTCGAGACAAATGTAATTAAAGTCAGATCCACTCGTGTCTTAGACGGGGCAGTGATATCATAAACCTGTTAATGTACGCATTCAAACACTTTTTCCAGCTGTATTCACCTTGCAGGTGCAGCTAATGTGGCTTTTATCCTGGATAAAGTGTTTAAGTCATGGATGTTTAAAGTTTAACTTCTTTATATTTGTCTAATATTAAAGTTGACTTTTCATTCAGGAAGTATGCTTCTCCATGTTTGTGATTGGTCGAATGCTCCAAATACCAACCCTTTCATGTGAACGCGCACCTAACTAGGGCTGGCTTGAGCGATCCACTTGATAACCCGCGTCGTAGTACAGTTTAGCGAGAGCGCGTATGTTTTGGATTAGGCCAACCGGCTAACTCAAACATATCCAGGTTAGGTTGAACAAGCTTCTTAGTACAGGCCTCTGAGCTGAGGTTATCCCGAGCTTGAATGACACACAGAGACCAATCAAGGGCTTTGATTTATGATCTGTGTGAGTGGCCATGTTGGCAGGCCACATCATGTGGACAGCCAGTCACCCTGTGTGAGGCAGGCCACTTAACAGGCCAGAAGGAGGCGAGATCAGAGCAAGGGAGCGAGGGATCATTGTCCACAAGTTAATCGATCGCAGATGGCGTCGTGGTCATGGACGAATACAAAAAAAAATGATATATAAAAAAAGATTAGAAAAAAAAAAACTAATAAAAAAAACAAAAACTAAATGGGTCGCGAAATATACTTGGGCGGCCGTTAATATACCTGGGCGGCCCGCCCAAGTATAGTCTATGTGTGGGAAACCCTGCTTATGTTTTAATTTGCAGGGTAGAGACCGCTCAGTTAGTCATGCAGCATGGCAGCTGTTCATCTGTCTAACAAACTGCTACAGCACAATAGAAAACATGAACTAATGCAGTGCCTCCCTTCTTTAGGATTCAGCTGTTTGAAGGACAGGCTGAGGAGGATGAGGATGAATGAGAACCAGTAGGAGACCATTCACACACTCACAGCTCAACAACCTGAAGAATATCCCAACTGGTAAACTTTATTAAGATTCATACATAGTCTGCTTAAGAAAAACCTGGGCTAGACTAAAACAAACACACACACACGGCAAGTCAAAGATAGGAAAGAAGTATTTCACAAACAGCAGTTTCCTTATATACAGCACCTTTAATATAATTAGGTTATCACATGTATCCGTTAGCTACCATTAGCAGTTATATTACCATTATCAAGCGTATTTACAGTTTTATTTGAAATAGACTTTATATCCAAAGTGCAAGAATGCTAAATCTTCTTTTCCATAACAAACTCTGTACATTTGATTCCAGAACTGAATAAGAAATGTGTTTCATCAAACAACTTAAACAAAATGTACCTTTTTTTATCAGTACAGGAGGAGTGTGTGAGGACCAGGCTCAGTGTTCATCAGTCAAACTAAGGAAGTGTTCTTTGAAGTGTGTTTCTTTGAGTTATTTACAAGAGCATTTGGCTTGTTGGTTACGAATACTAAAGGCAGAGCTGTATTCATTGACTTTTCAAAAATGTGTTCAGAAATTCTGTAAACTAAATCAGTTTGTATGTAGCAGGTAAAAAGATTCTGCCGTCTTCAACGTTAGAGCCATTGAAAAAGAGCCGTTTTTTTTTTTACATTGTTCTGTATAAGAATGTTTTATCAATAATTGACCCTATTTATCTTAACTTGACAAAGTTCTTGAGTGATGTGTTAGCTGTAGATGTCTCTTAATAAAAAAAACAGCTGCAGCTTGAGCATCTGAATACCCATCATGCTTCAAACCTGTTGAAACTGCAACAGGAAACAGCGTGAGGGCTGAAAACACGGCCAATGTACCCACAAACATGTGGGGGCCCTCAGTATCTTTACTACTCCAGATGGAGCAAATCCACAGACAACCCCCCACCCCTCACTCAACAGTCTCTGGGGGCCGGGGGCCTCACATGACGAGGCGGACGTGGCCCTTCCTGTCCAGCTCCACCAGAGAGAGCTGCTGCAGGGCCTTCAGCTTGGCATCGCTCACCTTCATCTTCATCTGCTTCATCTTCTGCACACTGAGGGGGGCACTGCAGGGGGGGGGGGGAAGACACAAACAGCTGATCATGCCAACAGCAGGCTTTTCAATCACATGATGCAGCTAATGTGCAGATACAGTGGTATGCCTAAAATGATATTTAAAATGATTCACTTTTAACTAATGTAATGCTTGTTTCGTTGCTTGAGAAGCTTGTGGAAATAGTGTAGGTTTGTTTTAGTACAGTTTTAAGGAAACAAAAGTTAGGGGGACAGCTGGGGGGGGAAAGGCTCTACAGTGGGGGGGCAGCTGCCCCGTAGATCCGCCCCTGCATCACGGTCACATAACTTCACATCACAACCGCTAAACTAAAGGCGGCTAATGTTCAGCGTTTGGTAGTCACATCCACTTGTTAGCAACCGCTGTATTTTTGACAGATAGAAGCTTCAGACATTCACCAGTGGAGTATTTGCTCTGATGTCATTTTTGTCAGAGAACACAAAGTGAAATCCCCTTCAGCTTGTGTGTCAAATGCCCATGTTTGTACTTGTGTTTGTTATCATTATTTTAGATGTGATGGAGCAGGGTATACCTTTATTAGAGATGCGTCTGTTGTTTTTAGAATGTGCGTCAGGATGGACACCTTGTCTTTATCTGCAACCTAAATCCACCTACAGGTACCAATAAATAACCTGAACCTTAACTAAAGACCTTAGTTCAGACATCTAACCAAAAACATGTTCAAAAAAAACTTAAAGACGTGAGAACTGAAAGTGGTCAAATGCTAACTCATTTCCAGAGTCAGGACTCATTCCTGTACTACTCTGAAACATTAGTCTTGCCAACAGATATACATCTTCATACAAAGGCATCATTCAAATGCTACCCACGTAGATATTAAGATGGTATTGTGCTGAAAATGGAAAAGAATGGGTGTAGTGTCTCGACCTGTCTGTGCTGCTGTGCTGCTGCAGCTGCTGGTAGAAGGTGTTGAGGTCGGAGAGCTTGATGTTGGCGCGAACACTGAGAGGGAGCGACTCAAACATGGCTTCACTCAGATCCTCATACTCACAGCCTGTGGACACACACAGATATCAGCCATAGTTTGACTTCCCACTCATACCAAGTGACATCTTAAACCAAGTAGTGGTGACAGGAAGTGGGTTATAAAACCATCCAACAGCTGGTGTACTAGATACTGACTACTGACCACGTGTAACACTGATAGAGTCTGGGTTCCATGACACTACCCACACAAGATAAACATGTCATTGTGTCCTACAGACGTTAACAATATACCCTTCGTTAGACGGGTTGCTCTGATTGTTAAGTGTCAGGGACTGTTGCATAAACCAAAACAAAAGAGACCCAAAAGCTGTTTTCAAAAAGGCCATGTAGGGAAGAGGATTAGGGCCACGTGGAAAATGTTTTGAGTTCTGAGATTAAAGTCAGAATACTATATTTTTTAAAGTCATAGGATCACCAACACTTTACCAGCTCCTCCTGAGGGGAACAGGACTGCCTGTGCAACATTTCTGAGCATCCTATTCAACAGTTCAGGACAGTATAGTGTCAGAGAGTGGGGGACTCACTCGGTGGCTGCGGGGGTTCAGACGCTGCTGCAGCAGGAGGCGTCTGAGAGAAAAGCAGAAATCTTTAGTGTGACAATGGCCAGGGGAAGATGAGATGTGTGTGAAGAGTCTCACGATGTGTTAAAGGGAGGACAGCACACAGCTGATTCACATTCATCTTAATCTACATGGCATGAATACAACGTCAGAACCACGATTTGTCGGTGGTTCTGGGAAGGGCTGCAGTCACTCGCCGCTGGATTGTGGACGTCATTGCACACAAATACAAAGCAGGTGGTCTTGTGCTTGATTGTTATATGAACAGCTACTGTGTAGTTATGGCAGGGAACAACTTAAGTCCCAGGCTCCTCCAACAATGCAACAGAAATATAAACAAGACATAAGTGAAATATACAAATAGAATAAGATGAGCTATAGTCAGAATGTAAAATGAAATACTGCTTATTGTAATAATAGATAAATATGTGAGATGCAAACAAATGAATGGTATGAAGTTGTGTTGCTCTACCACATGGGGTAAAGTGGCAGTGGGGTAGAGGTCCCAAGTACATTTGTCGATATTAATATTTGACCTGCGGAGCGCGAGACGGAACAATCCTCACATCTGTAGCTGTTGTTTTGTTCTAATGCAGAGGTCATCAGAGGTTATTCATCATGTCTTACCTCTGTGGGCTCACTGACAGCTGCACCCAGCAGCTCTGCTGACTCCTGCTCTGACTCTGTCGCTGGATCAACCTGCAGCATGGTGACACACACACAATCTCAAAAAGTATTTTTTGAAGGTTTGCTGGTTGATAGATCATATGCAGACAGAGATGTCTTAGCTCCACCCATCCAAGAATAAGGAGAAAGCAGGTATAGGTAGGTTGGAGTTGGGGGGGATTTTTCCACACTATGCTATATTTGTTTTTCTAGATCACATTAAAAAAAAATATCTGTTGTGTTGCTGGCTTTGTCAGTCTGTTAAAACGAGCCAAAAGCCAAAAATGTACAAGTCCCAGTCTGTGACATTGGACATTTTGAAGACTCAAAGTCCCAAGCAGTAGATAGAATATTAGCTAGTCTATGTAATGTGCACAGAAAATAAATAGTTAACTGAATACTGGGATGGAAATTGCCTATAAGCACTCAGTAAAACATAAACACACACAAAAAGCTTCTGAATGATAAGAAGTATAATTAAAACATAATGCACATTACCATTTTGAGAGAGAGTACCTTAAAGAACTCAGAAAATAATCTCTTATCGAACTGAGGCTCCAGTATTATCCCGGCTATGTTCATATTGGGGATATGGTGTTTACATGAGCACAGAGAGATCGGGTTATTCATGTTCCCTGTTTACATGATAAATACTAGTAACCTGGCATTTCGATGCCTTTTCTCATCTAAACTATTCAGTATTTGTATCTCTCTATCATGACATAAAGACGAAACTCCTCTCAAGAAGTGAGACGCTTTTGCTGCCGCCGCCATCACTGTTAACTGATTAACTGCTACCAGCTTGATGACTTACTTTCCTCTTCTTTGAAAAACATGTTCTTATGTCCATGTTGTCTGGGGGAGAAAACATATCAAACCAAGAGATCGTCAGCTTTGATTTTCGCTGTATTAACAATGTCCTGAACACTTGGTGTGTGTGCCTTACCTCTGCTACCGGCATCGCTTCATACAACAGATCTCGGGCCTCATTTATTTTATTTTTTGAACAAAATGTTTATTCAACCATATGCAGCATTGCGCGCTATGGGAGAATCTGCCTTGGTACAAAGTAGCAGTGAAAACATGGTACGGAGTTTCATTGATTTGGGCATTCTCTCAATAAGCAAGTGGAATGGATTTGATAGTGAAGCACTGACACAGCGCTCTACAAAGTGCGGCGAGTGGATAGACCGATTCACGGACTTTCCACATGGTAAAAGTGGGGGGGTCTAAACTAATTATTTCAAAAAGTGGGGGGACTTGTCCCACCCTCATATAATGGCTGCGACGCCCTTGGCTCTGTGTGTTTGTTGGCCTATTTTGGTCTGCAGGACACCAGTACTAGTTTCAAGAAGATATTTTGATGGTGGTATTTTAGCAGCAGAACTCGTAAAATGTAGACCGAAGCCTGATGTTTACGGAAGACAGGAAAGATATATTCCGACTGTGATTGGGTGTTTATAGTCACTTCACAAGCGGTGCACGTTGCTGCTCGAAAGTTAAAGGGGACCTATTATGCTATATTTAAAAAATATATTGTCGAGCCATACCTATACAAAACATGTCTGTAAAGTTTTTTGCTTAAACTACCAACCAGATCACCCATTGTAGCCATGCCTCATATCCTTCTATTACAGCCCTATTCCCAAAAAACTGATTCTGTGACCGTAGCTTTAAATGGAACAGCTGCTGCTAGCCACGCCCCTTTGTAGCGTCACGCAGCTTTCCCCTGCTAAGAGAGTTTTCTACCGGGAGAATCTCAGCTAAACGCTGCCGTGATTTAAATGCCATATTATGTTCCAAACCACTAAAAAGTGGTTTATTATTTCTGAAACAGTATGGAGCTCAAACGTTTCTCTCTCGCAGGGTTTACCGCAAGGACATTACGTTACACATATTCTCTCCAGTACAGCATTATCTCTGAGTGTTGGCGATGCTTGCTAATGTAAACAGACCATATTACTCCCAAAACACGCTGTGCATTGTTTCTGATACACACAGCTGCGAGAGGGGATTCAGCTAGACGACTGTATACGGAGACGATAGGTTGGGACGTGTCACGTGTGCCACATTTGACCAATGACGTCATAGGACCCAAATCCTGGATCAGCTCGTTTGCACCCCCGTTTATTTTATTTTTTAGAGATGTGGGTAAGGAGGAAAAGAGAGAGGGTTGTATTTTCTGAAACTTTGTGAGTCTCCTTACACACCGGGGACACATATTTATGTATAAAAGACATAAAAAAGTGCATTTTGCACAATAGGTCCCCTTTAAACTACTTTGAACTAAGGACACAGCCGTAAGTAGCGTGACCATTGACAACAGTTGTTTTGAGCATGCAATAACGGTGCATGTGAAAGGCGCCTTGTGGTTACTGCAAATGTTGGTTTTCCTGCTCCGGCAGCACTCCAGCCCCCCCATACTTTGGAGGCCGGTCCCTGAAAATATTGTCTTACATGAAACCGGTCCGTCACAATATGTACATACACATTATTATATCAATCTTACTTTGTAGTTAAAACTGATGCAACATTGAACATTGAACATTGACACAGTATGCATATTTCTAAAATACTAAATAGGAAGGCAAAGTGAGAACAATAAGCACATTTCTTAACATCACTAAAGAAATAAACTCAATCATGATAAAGCAAAGTGGAAAAGAGGAAAGGGAGAGAGTGAAAGAGAGTCCTTGAGGACATGGCGCCATATATAAGCACTGCTGAAGGCTAATTCGGGGTGGGGGGGGGGCACACAGTGTCAGCATTCATCTACAGAGCAGAGAGAGAGACATGAGAGAGGGAAATAAAAAAACTGAAGATGACAGAATGTGACGTGGAGAGAGAAGGAGGGTGGGGGATAATGAAATGAGGTCATTAAAGCTGCAGTGCGTTCTTAGCAATCTGCAACAAATGCACAGTCATCAGTTATTTAGAAAACTTACTATGGTATTTTATATTTCAAATGTTAGCTGTAGTTAAGCTGTATTTCTCTCCCTAGTAGTCTTGATATATTAACTGTGTCCTTTTTACCCAGGGCCGGTCCTAGACATGTTGGTGAGCTAGGCGAGATTATGATTTCGTGCCCCCCCCTCCAAACACTACACAATAGAGAGGCGAAGTCCCTCCCCCTCCGGTTAAGCTCCATGGGACCTTATTTCGGAAAAGTTATGCATTGAAGTCAATGGAGAGAGAAAGATTATCTTTCGATCCCGTTTGAATTGTGCCACGAATTACACATATGATGTTTGTCAATTTAAAAGAAAACTTTGCAAGTCAAAAAAATAAGAATGTGTCGTAAAACTATGAAGTAACACATTTTTTGTGTGAAGCAGCTCTGTGAACTACATATCTTATGGTCTCGCAAAATACGCGTCACCAACACAAAGATGGCTGTCACGTTAGCACATTTCACCTTTCTTTCAGAACGAGGCGAAAATCATTACAAGTCTGGGCATGTTGAGAGCTGTACATTCACGAAAGGGGAGTTAGTCGGTTCTGTAAGAGCCAGTATGCGGGACCGGCTTTACAAGGTTTCGGTGAGTAATATGAGTGCAATGTGTAACGTTAAAGAGGAACTTCCAGGTTAAAGACACCTGTGAATAAATGTGTAGGAAAATGATGTATACACTAGATTTTCCCAAAAATATACATACATATACACTACAGTGACATCTGGCATCGTTTTTGTAAGACATTTTTACTTCCGCATCCAAAAAGCCTCCCAACGTGACCTCCCGCGTACGTCACAAAGGGGAAACAAGGGGGAGAGCGACCGGTGTAACGTATTAATAAACATGGATCCCAATGCTAGTTTCGACACAGAAGAAGTTGAAAATGTATATTGGAATGCATATGATGGACCACAACCTTATAATTATGAGCCTGTTAGGCATCCAAAAGACCAGGAGCAGCCAAGGATTAGAAGAAATAACGGCCATCGGAGAGAAATTGAGCTGTGGTGTGAGGAGAACCAGCTTGGTGAGTGACCGACGTTAGCTACAGAATGTTAGCTAACGTCACATCACAACATTGTAAAGTTAGCTATCATATATCAGGCTATAACTAAAGTAGCATTGATAATATAGTAACGTTACTGGCAGGACTGTTGATACTGATCCATAACAGAAACTAATGCGCAAGTATCAGCCGTATCTCGCGTTACCTAATGCA
>NW_011361498.1:134965-150197 GCF_000735185.1 Notothenia coriiceps
TGTACAAAAGTGATCGATGGAAACATGGATTCCGTCTAAGAGGGGTATCGCGCGCGTACAAGTTCCTCAACATACAGTATCAACCTGTCGAAGTCTAGACAAACATACTTCGCTACGGCCATCGTTCTCCATTCCGTCGTGTGTGGTTACAAAGTCCTTTTACCAATTATGTCGCGCTTTTAAGTTCTCGACTGCTAGAGCAACCAAACTATACAAAAGGAGGGGCGTTCTGTTGTTACCTGTATTCTTGTATCAAAAAGTTTTCTCTCCTTTCATTAGTAGTGCACGACCCATCGTAATTACTTCAATGTGAGTCAACTACCAGCCCCCGCACGTTCGATTTTCGTAAGCCGAGTGAGCGCGAGAGAACTCATCACTCTGCACAGGAAGAAGGAAGATCACAAGCGATAACAGCTATGGCCTCAGTGCTATAGTTTAATGACTTATCAAAGTCTACCTCTTTTTCCAAATCCTATACGGAGAGTCCAATGATCATACGAAACAATAAAGAGTTACATAGGGCAACAAGGTGTCGCCATTGGTTACTGTAATGTGGGTACGTAAGGAAGAAGACACCGAAGCCTACTATGTGTGAGATGAGGAGAGTGAAGCTAGCGATGGCCGTCAGCCATCCTTCCCCTCGCGCGCGCTCGACCACAAAACTCGACGCCTCGCGCGGGAGGTCCAACGACTATATATGCCCGAGATGCATAATAAAAGACTCAAGAAAATTATAAGATCCGAATCGCAGCGAGGGGGAGTTATTAGCCATAAACAGGAGGGACGTGGAATTACAGAGAAAGGCGTAATACATGGAACGCAATCGAGATAGACGATCGCCCGCGGGGCGCAGGCCAATCTCTAAGGGCAGAAGAACGACCGCGCAGGAAGAACAGAAACATGAGCATCACAGAAATATACGCGGTGGTCGAAAAGTAGGGTCATACAAACGATCAGAGATGTGAGCGAGTATAAATAACAAAGACAAAACCTCACAGGGTAAATGTATCTCGAATCGATATAGAGAGATAGGGACGGGGCGGGAAAACGCGGCGCAACGAATCCGACCGAACCCTGAAACTTCAGAGAGAAAGTTATATACAAGGTTACAGTGTCTCGACCCTGACACATGTACACGAAGGACAACAGAAGAGACCGGACGCCAAAATGGGTGTTCTGAGAGCTCAGTCTCTCTCTATGCAGGTCGCGTATTGTCGTTATGCTATAAAAGAAGAACAAGATTACACTAGATGACTTTTTCGCGGTATATATATCCGTCACACAAGCCACTCTATTAGGGGGCGATTGGAGACAGAGAGGAGTGTGGATGGGAATATGGAACAACGAAAAGCGAGAGAATGAAGGAAACCCTAACCCACCTCGATATATCTCATGTAACCGGCCGAGACGTTATGGAACTGAAAGATAGAGTTGATGTGCAGTTTGAACAGTCTTAATTTTTAGCAAGGGAGAACAGCGTGAAGAAACTCTAACACAGCCACACCAGTCGCGCGACAAGCGCAAGCAGGCCCCGGCGCAGGCCCCACGGGCAACCGCGCGAAAGCACCTTTACCCGACGCTCCCCGGTGACCGCGTCACTCGCGCTCTCCAGTCTCGTGGAAAAACCTTCAGGCAGTCTATATATAACGACGACCCACGTCGGACAGTCACTGCGGCAGGGTTGTCTTCCAATAATGGACATGGGTAGCTACATGAGGAGTGGCCTGAGAGACTACATAGGGGAGACAAGGAACAGGGACAGAAGACCGTACGATATACGGTTGTATGGTGTCTTGAGGTACGATGTCTACACATAGTGCCCTGAAAAAAAGCAAAGGCCCACGGGGAGCAAAGAGAGCGCGGCGACGAGGGGCGCTAGCAGTTTATGAATTATAGAGCTGTAACGAGTTTGACAATATCAGAACCTGGAGATCGGCAAACCAAGGCTCGACGAGAGGATACAGCCGCCCGGTACACCATCTCGTTCGTGTTTCTCTGAGAGTAAGAACGCTCGGCGCAAACAAACGTAGAGTGTCATAGAGGAGTGCAAGCGATACAGTAGAGATAGTTAATATATGCGTTGCGCGCAGTACAGCAGTAAAATGTAAGCACGCGGTGAATGCGGCGCGCGTAGCGCACTCAAGAATAAAGCGATAATCAATCGCAAAGAAGGGACGCGCGCCGCGAGACGTAGAAGGCGGCACCGCGCGCACCCAATACCCGCACGCGAAACAAACACATATACCCAAATATAAGAGGAACCGAGCAGGAGAGCCGCGTAACAGGAAGGCCGCCCCTAGCGGAGGCGCGCTGAGCAAAAAGGACTCTCCGGGAGAGCGAAGAGACGGAGTTAGCATCTCCGATATCGTAGCTCCCAGCCGTCGCGCGAGCCAGTGGACTCAACTCTCGTTCAGGATCTCGTGTTCTGGCTGAGGACACAGAAGACGAGGTGAAAGGGGAGCCCGACCGTTTACTGCAGCGTCGTTAACCGGTCCCGGGGCCTCTCGCGCGCGTCGAGGGTGAGAGAGGTGGAGGGTTCTTGGAGGTAACTAGGCCAGCGGAGGACTGAGCGAGTTTAAGCCACCAAGACTGCAACATAAGAAATAAGCGAGTACACCTAATTCATGAGCGTGTGACACTACTAAAGCCGTCGACACAAGCGGAACCAGGGAGGCGCGAAGCGAGATTGGGTAGCGGATCTAGAGAACGTGATGAGTCAGGTCTAGAGTCAGAAGGGGACCGCGTATAGCGACAGCTCGGTGATATTACAAAAAGAGAGCGAGAAACAACAGAGAGCGCACAGGTGCCGGGACCGTGAACCGGGAGGACGCAGTCGTCGTCCGGCAGACTTGGGGGGGCGTCCGTGGCTCCCACTCAGGGCAGGTGAAGAGACTGATGATATGAGCAGGACTTTGACAACTTATCCTTACGAGTCGTTACAACGTGTCCGGCGCAGGACAAGGCGGAGTCCTCCTCGACGCATTTGCATCAGACCACTAGATTACTGAAATTTTTTATATCAAAGACTGAATTAGAGTCTTGAGTTTTGTAAAAGCCGTGCACCGGGATTAGGAGAAGGCGATTGTCACCGGAAAAACTTTTCGTCCGAAAACCCAGAGAAAACAAAACAAATACGTGTGTCAGGGACTGTCGAGATTGTTACGTCTCCCGT
Organism: Notothenia coriiceps; assembly: GCF_000735185.1. Classification (NCBI taxonomy): domain Eukaryota; kingdom Metazoa; phylum Chordata; class Actinopteri; order Perciformes; family Nototheniidae; genus Notothenia; species Notothenia coriiceps. The sequence goes on from NW_011361498.1 coordinate 138,138, forward strand.
TGGCAGATTTGCTTCCCATGAATAACACATTCGGCAGACATCCGTTGTCGTTACTGTACAAATAGGAACACACCCGATCACAGTACCTTGGCGTCTTCGAGATAGTCACGAATGTGCACCAGTCCATCAGCATAAGATCATCGCTGCGTCGACAACCTGACCAAAATATTCGGGTGAAGGACAGTGGTTGATGTGAAACCAAATTTCTACAGTCGGAACCATACTCACCCTTGCAGTTTGATACCGACTATGAGACACCGACAGGTGTCCGACACTTCATACTCCTACGACTCACTTGCGGTACAAACTCAGCGAAGCCGGCAGAGTCACAAGCGCGCCGGTTGTAGGTCGAGAGGCTGGAGTTGTGGAAGATGGTCGTCGACCGTCGTCTGTGTCCGCGTGTCTGCCGAGCTCTGTGATGTGCGGGTAAGAAAAGGTAAAAGTCGCGTGTTATGGTAGAATTATGAGGGATGCACCCATGTAATCCCCCCCCTCGCATCCCCCTTTACTACGGAGACATACTTGCTGACATAGTAGACAACCGGTTCTCGATGTACAAAAGGTCTCATCGATCGTCCTTCGGCGAGGGAGGCTGAGACTTTAGACTCAATGGGGGGTAGGAACTGTGAAAGGTCAGAGCCGCACGAAATTCAAAAGAAAACGGTGTCGGTACAAAGAACCAATCTACACGACTTGATGTCCAGAAATGCAATCCAAGTCCAATAATAACCATGGACATCCGACCTAAATCCGCAACGTCTATTTCTCGTGTCCACAGCGTAGGACTGGCCGGCCGTGTAAGCATTTTGGTTTCTGCGTAGGAGATTGTGGTCCATATGGTCATTGATTTGGGCATTCTCTCAATAAGCAAGTGGAATGGATTTGATAGTGAAGCACTGACACAGCGCTCTACAAAGTGCGGCGAGTGGATAGACCGATTCACGGACTTTCCACATGGTAAAAGTGGGGGGGGTCTAAACTAATCATTTCAAAAAGTGGGGAGACTTGTCCCAACCTCATATAATGGCTGTGACGCCCATGGTATAAGTACAGTGTGGTACCTGCTCATCAGTGGTATGCTGGAAGTGTTCGACCAGCTCCATGGCCGTGCTCAGGTTGTTTCTGATGGAGTCCATGGATTCTTTCTGAGCCGCTGCGATCTCCTTCACCTGCGAGCTCAGCGCTGTGTGTTTGGCCTTGATGGCCCTCAGGTTCTCCAGCATCACCGCCGGGTTCTCCTGCAGGAACACAGTGCAGATACACACATCTTGTGTATGGTTTCTCATGTATAATGTCAGAAAGAGTCTGAAGGTCTGACTCTGAACTGAATTTGAAGTAAAAATACACTGATGCTATGTAAGGTACACAATTATACACAGGTATGATTAAACAACAGTTAAAAAGTTGTTATTCATCTTTGGAAGAGTCAGACAGAGCTCGACTTACAGAACTGTTAAAAAACAGAATGCCATTCCTCAAAGAACTGTGTTTATATTGGAGGTTGTACAATGACATTGCGTAAACAGTGTAGTTACATGTTGTAATTTGAACTTCAGTAGTTGACAGTTTGATGTCCTGCAGACTTCGTCCTATCTCGAGTTGTGTAAAAAATAAATGGCTGCTGTTATTCCATTACCTTAGCAGGACATCCATTCTCTGAAGCGTTGTTGATGAAGTCCAGCTTCAGACGCTTCTCAATGTACTCCAGGTCTGCCTCTGACTTCAGGAACTGCAAAGACACTCAGCTTTATGTTTTGGTACTACATGCACACAAGTTCACCCTGCCTTTCTGATCAGAAGTAGGCCTGGGTTTTTCTAGATATATTAAAAAGAGCCACAGAGAATTTAAAATCTTATCTGATAAGGATGGTGCATTCAGGGTCAGTGGAGCTTTAAAGTAAAGGTGATAGGACCAACAAAAGCCATAGTTGTGTAGTGATGACTATAATGTAGGCCAACCCGGTCAAGTTAGCATCACAAAGGCTCTCTCCACTAAAAGCAATATGTTTTAACAATGGATTTTGGAATATTGCAAAAAACAAGATTTTTGGCAAAAATACATTTATGATACTAACCACGTTATTCTGTTTGAAACCTTAATGCAATTGCCTGAAGTAGAAATGTAAATGTTATGGTGCAGCTGCTCTCTGCAGTTTTCAGATGCTTTGACAATACTATTGCACTGCTAGCTGTCTGATACAGTAGTGCAATGAAGTCAGAGCACCTGCCAACAGCTCAAGTGTGTAGAACGCTCCCTCGCTTGTAACCATTTCTGGCCGGATCCCTTCTAATGTTGCACTGCTTTTCTAGCAGGGCCAGCAGCCCTACAGTAAAAGAGGCACTGGACAGACAGAAGATTAACCTCAGTGAGTTGTGAGTGTGTCATACATGTGAGAACCCCAAACAGATCCCTACAACCTCAACCAAACACCAAAACACATAAGTCCTTTAAAGTCATTAAAAATGAGTAATTTACAAGCAGAGGTGGACGGAGTACTCAGATTATTTACTAGTAAGTAAAAGTAGAAATAAAGTGAAAAAACACTCCTACATCTAAAATGTACTTAAGTAAAAGTAAAAACAGTATTAGTACAAAAGTAAGAATACTTGTCATATTTGTAATTTCTTAATTAAAGAAGGGTTTATTTGAATTACTTGATATACTATTGTGTAGCTTAACAACTTAAATAATGATAATAAATGATCATGTATAAGCTGATTTAATAATTCAAATCTGTAAAATAAACGTAATCGAGTAGAAAGTACAGTATTTTCCTACCTAGTGTAGTAAAATAATGAAGTAGCATAGTGTGAAAATATTGAAGTAAAGTACCTACATTTTTTATTGAAGTACAGCATGAGTAGATGTACTTAGTAACATTTCACCCCTGCTTACAAGTATTATCGTAGAAACATGAAATACATATTATATGTATAAACTGTAGTGAAATGAGTGTTCCTGAACGCGCCCTGTTTCAATCTGTGCGGCCAGTTGTGTTCACTGACCGCTGCTTTAATGGTGGCCATGTTATTACATGTTGAAAACAGCAGAGCTGGGAAACGATTTCACAAAGCATCTTTTTTGGCTTACGCCCGACGCAATAACGGCAACAGTTAGCTAGTGAAATGGAGGTTTTAATAAACAAGGTTGTGAAATGAACTGCAGTTAGACAGGCAGCTGAATGTCGCAAATGTGTTTGAATTGTTTTTTAATACAAAGAGAAAATCATGAACCGCCTGCTCGTACTGTGGGAGGAGTAATAACTCCTCGGATATAACGAGCTGCTAAACGTCTCTGAGATCGTTAACAAGGATTAAAAGCAATTTCACAAGATGAATACAAGGGAAAATATAATAGTTTGACACTGAGCTTACCATCGCCTCTAGTTTATCAACTGTGGTCTCCATGTTGAATAGTTTCCAGCCTGAGGTGGGCTCTGTCATTGGCCAGCTGTCATAAATGGAGGAAGCTGATTGGACGGCTCTGCTGCCCGTCTCTTTTTGTGGAATGGTTACATTTTTTTCAAAACAACTTTATTAACAAAGTGTATTTCATCAATTTAACACTTTAAAACGCGGTGTGCGTATTGTTTTAATTCAACTAAACAGCATAAAAAACAATTTGTTTAGGATTACTGTATATAACAGCCCATTCAATTTTTATGTTTTGAATGACCATTTTTAGCTTTTACACCAGTGTGGGTATTTGTTTCTGTCGGGAATTGAATGCTGCTCTTCTAGACTTGAACAATTTTGAACAACAACTGCTACTCAAGCTACAACACCACAACAATTTACAATTCTTTTTTGAGTTTTTTTAAATACTATCTTCCAGTTCATCTTTTGTGGGTTCTGTGTTTGAGTATTGCTGCACTCTAATGTTTTATGCAGAATGTGAAGACTAGAAAAACCTTGCTTTAGTCTGACTTGGTTTGAGGTTCATTTGTGCCTTGGTACAACACAGGGTCACGCCAACATATAGTTGTATGCCTTTAAGCTACAAAAGACATCAAAAAACATAACTTTTTTATAGTGAACATGGAGGATGAGTTGCTGAGTAAAGAATCTACTCTGTTGTCTGGTGGTAGGACAGCGGATAGCCTACTTCTGTATCTCTTAGGCAGCAGAGGCTGTGGTTGGGGAGTTTCCTTCAGGATGCAGACATGTGATGACCATGTATTGTGGTTTTGTTCGTTGTTTTAGATGCTGATTTTTCTAGGTACTTAAATCTGTTCATTTGCTCTTTTTCAGCTCCACTGATGTATACGACAGGAGTGTGTGTCTTTTCCTATTTTCCTAAATCAATGATCAGTGGATTGGTTTTGCTTGAATTGAGCAAAATTGTTGATTTCCTAAAGTCTCTTGTTTGTTAGAAATCCGGCCAATCATGGTTAGGGTTAGGCCTCTGGTGTTAAGCAGGGTCAGTTTGTGGGAAAGTCAAAAATGCAAGTGCATAGTGGGGTAGTCATTCCCAGTTTTGCTATTTCTGACCCATGACACCCAAGAAGTCAAAAAAGGACCAACAAAACCATGAATCTTTCAGTCTCAGATTGTGTTCCCTTGAAGCTCCTTTCTGTCCCAACTCAAATATAATATCTAGTGGTTGGAGTCAGAATGGTTGAGACCTGTAATTCAATCATGGTTCACTGTGACACAAGAGGGCGGCCTACTTCCTCTGTCCACACTGACACCATCATGTTTAACCTTTAAAGAAAACACTGTAGACATCATGTTGCCCCTCAGATAAAAAGGAGCCTATAGTTAAACAACAGCAATCAAAAACAGCATCAAGCCTTAATGCAGAACTTTATGAGAACTTCATTCACAGAAACATGGACATACAACACAAACATGTTTTTTCTACACACAAAACATGGAATTTATTGAGTTATGCACCATGGTTGACATTGTTCTGAAGTTGTTTTATTGTCCCGACCCATAGAAAAGACCCAAAACCGCAATGTGTTAGTTCATCTCTCCCTCGAGTTCTTTCTTTCTTGTGTTTAAAAAAAACCCGTCCTATTCTGTCTTTTTGTCACTCAAATGAATTATCCTGTTGGATGATTAACCCTATATTCATATATAGTATTTATTAGCAATTCCTCATTAAATTAAAAACATTTTATACCACTACATTTGCTCATTTTGCTTCACGGTCCATTCTGATTCTAAAGTGAAACTAAACGCAGGTCAAATGCAAAAGCAAAATAACAATGAAATCTATTTGCATTGAATGTGGAGATTCATTAAAATAATGATTACTGGTAGAAATGCATTTTGACAGGTCAAACATCACAAACATTGTAAAAAGAAAACAAAAATCCAGCATCAGCAAAGCAAGCCAGATATTTGTACACAGACGAATGTATATTTGGCCATATGGGAGACGTATTCACAGAGATCCTGAAGGTGTTGGACTGCGAATGGAGAACACACTTGTTTAAGTTCTATAAGTCACCGTAGAAAATACAGTAGACATATTTACAGAAATTCTTCATGACTGACTTCAGAAAATACAGTGCTGTTTGTGTCGCTTTTTTTACAAACACATTTTTGATATACTGATATTACAAGCATGAGACAGCTACACTAGCAAGCCTTTTCATGTCAAAGGCAGTGAAAAAATGTATCATAAAACAAAACCAGTTCAAATATGAACAGTCAGAAGCTGGACCAAAGTATTTAACTAGGTTTAAAGGTTCCTTGATATTATAGTGCATCACGCTGCACTGTGAACACTGAAACAAGTGGCAGGAGTTTAAGGACCATCATAGTGGCACATATAAAAACTATTCCTGTACAGATATTTGAAGGGGATGTTTGTTATGTAACCAGGAAGAATGTGGGTTAAGACTACTATTTCAATTTGTTATCATGCAACACATCAATGTGACATATTAGTATGGCGGTCACTGGACGTCATTTACAGCTCTCTGAGGCGACATCGCAGGCAGCTCCAGCTTCTCACAATCCGTCAGCTTCAGTGTTAGGTGCTGGGCGATCTCATTAGGATCCGTGTACAGTGCAGCGGGAACATTCTGGTGAGGGAGGGACACTTTCAAAACAAGAAATGCAGCACATCATACAGTAGGAAGCTTCAATAGATTAACAGTTTAAATAAAGTGATGGCGAGGACTACCTTGACATAAAGCAATGGATTTTTTTCATTGGATTTCGGAATAATGCTGAAAATAAACTCTCTGGCCAACAAATGTTAATGATACTTACACCTTTTGTTCAGCAGGACATTCTCCACAGAAGTCAAAAGAAAAACTTAAGCTTTAAACAAAGCGCAAAATGCTAACTCATTTCTAGGTTTTAGGACTCATTCCTTCATGACTCTATACACAGTCTGTAAGACTTTGCATCCAATCGGCTGATAACCAAAGGTGACATTTAAATTGAACAATTATTTTCATTACCAAAATGATGTTTTTATATAAATGGTGATGTAGAACGTTTTTATGCAAATAGTGTAGCAAAGGCAGGATTTAGATGAATGTATGGTAGAGAGTTTTCTTTTGTATGTACATTCCAATGGCAACGTAAAATATAAACTAATTATAATTTTACAAAGATAATAATTCTTCAACCCTCGTGATTGTAAATGGGGAATTGCAAAACATTAGGATGCCTCTGAATATAATGCCTTTGTGTTCAACACCCTATAATATATTTAAACATTAAACTGTGTGGCAGAGTCATTCAGAACTGCAGAGTATTATTTATGTAAAGGTTTGATGTATTGTTGTTGTATAGGATTGCATCAGATTGTACAGGTGTATTAAATGGTTAACCACTATGTCAAGATTAATGATGGAAAAAGGGTCAACATAAATGGAATTTTAAAATAAAGATGAAACTAATTCAATCTTTATTTTCCTTGAAAAACTATTTAGAAAATGATGAATAGGATATTTTCCCCCACATCCTATGTAAAAAAATGTGATGGCAACAGAAAGGCTTGGTAAGAAAACATATAACGTTGACTTATTGAATAAAAAAAACAATGCTACTCGATTCTGATTGGTCAATTTAGACATTTCAGAGGTTGTTAACACTCGATAACACACCGCTGCCAAGCAAAGTTATAACCGTTGCTAAGGTCGATTGTTTTGTGATTTACATTCATTAATGACCACCTCTTCATACATTATCCCTTAGTTAAAGCTCTTTCTTTGCTTCTTGTGGCAGAACTATCCATAATTCAATGTGAAGGTGAAAAGATGTGGTCCTCAGTGTCGTGTGACTCGCTGTGATTATAGTGTTAGCTTTACAATGATAAACAGAAGGACTTTATGATATTCTATGCAGGTTCCTCTGTTCGATACTGACTACGTGTAAGACAAGCAGAGTAAGAGACACTGTAATGATAGCAGGATTAAAAAAAGGAGTGATGGCATATAGAAAGCTAGGGGCATAGACCCTTTAATAAATGATCACCATGAGACATGGCCAGCTTTTTTACCAGTGTCGTGTCACAACTCACCTTCAAGTCTGCTATTTTACTTTCTCTCGTGCTGAACTCTCGTAGCATGTAACTCGCTCCGGCCTGGAATCAGAAACACAATCCCCATTTATTCACTTGTGAGTATGGATAATCAGACACAGTAAACAGGGTTTTATGACAGTTGCTCCATTTTTGAAAATTAAAGAAATAAAATAGAAATATAAACATAAAAGTAAGATATCTAATAAAAGATTAAAAAAAAAAAAACTGAATAAAAAAAATATATATACAGTGCATCCGGAAAGTATTCATACCCCTTAACTTGTTTCACATTTAGTTATGTTACAGCCTTATTTCAAAATGGATTAAATTATTTATTTTTCTCAACATTCCACACACACAATACCCCATAATGACAAATAGAAAATGCTTTTAAAGAATGTTTCGCAAATGTGTTAAAAATTCTTAAATGAAATATCACATGTAAATAAGTATTCACGCCTTTTGCTATGATATTGAAAATTGAGCTCAGGCGCTTCCCGTTTCCACTGATCATCCTTGAGATGTTTCTATAACTTGACTGGAGTCCACCTGTAGTAAATTAAATAGATTGGACATGACTTGGAAAGGAACACACCTGTCTATATGAGGTCCCACAGTTGACAGTGCATATCAGAGCACAAACCAAGTCATGAGGTCCAAGGAATTGCTGGAGACCTCAGAGACAGGATTGCATCAAGGCACAGATCTGGGGAAGGGTACAGAAAAATGTCTGCAGCATTGAAGGTCCCAACGAGCACAGTGGTTTCCATCATTTGCAAATGGAAGATGTTTGAAACCACCAGGGCTCTTCCTAGAGCTTGCTGCCCAAACCAAACAATGGGGGAGAAGGACCTTAGTCAGAGAGGTGACCAAGAACCTGATGGTCAGTCTGATGGATCTCTTTGGCCTGAATGTCAAGCATCATGTCTGGAGGAACTCAGGCATCGCTCATCACCTGGCCAACACCATCCCTACAGTGAAGCCTGGTGGTGGCAGCATCATGCTGTGGGGATGTTTTTCAGCAGCAGGAACTGGGAGACTAGTCAGGATCAAGGGAAAGATGAATGCAGCAATGTACAGGGAGATCCTTGATGAAAACCTGCTCCAGAGCGCTCTGGACCTCAGACTGGGGCGAAGGTTCACCCTTCAACAGGACAACGACCCTAAGCACACGCCACAATAACAAAGGAGTGGCTTCGGGACAAGTCTGTGAATGTCCATGAGTGGCCCAGCCTGAGCCCAGACTTGAACCGGATTGAATATCTCTGGAGAGGTCTGAAAATGGCTGTGCACCGACGCTCCCCATCCAAGCTGATGGAGCTTGAGACGATCTGCAAAGAAGAATGGGAGAAACTGCCCAAAGAGAGGTGTGCCAAGCGTGTAGCATCATACTCAAGAAGACTTGAGGCTGTAATTGCTGCCAAAGGTGCTGCAACAACGCATTGAGTAAAGGGTGTGAATACTTATGCACATGTGATATTTGAGTGCTTTATTTTTAATTAATTTGCACAAATTATTTTAAAGCTTTTTTCACTTTGTCATTATGGGGTATTTTGTGTAGAATGTTGAGAAATCAAATTAATTTAATCCAAATAAAAATAAGGCTGTAACATAACAAAATGTGGAAAAAGTGAAGGGGTATGAATACTTTCCAGATGCACTGTACATGTACAAAGTTTAAATACAAATGTGCAAATTGTACTATAATATATAACATGTGTATGGTGTAGATTAGAACTTTCTATATAAACACTTATATATAAAGTATATAACTTGAACCGCATTTAAATGATACGCCTTGCCCATTATAAAACCATGCACTGTACCCTGGCTTGAGGAAGTAGACGTACCTCATGATACAGTCGTGTGTCGTTTATTCTGATCAGCACTCCGTCCACTCGTAGGAAGAAACGCAGCAACAAGAAGAAACTGGTGGGCATCACCCTCTGTCAACAACACACAGCAACACGTTACAAAGGTCAAAAGGGTTCAAATCATCATATCATGATAGAGTATGTTAAAGAAACATAGAAACAAGAGTCAGTTATTAGGATCATCATTCCTTTTCTGATCATTTTCTCTCAGGAAGGTTAAAACCAGAGTGAAATGATCAGGAAAGTTAGTGGCAGCCATGCTAAGGGCCGATGCATTCTATAGATGATCGGAAAAGAAGCTTCAGTGCCTCCTTTTTATGTCCTTTAGCTTAGAATACACTGGACCTTTACTTCACAAAAGGAAAGGAGATAATGCTGTCCCACAATTCATTGCAGCTGGAACATAAAGTAACATATCATATGGCTGTTTACGTAAACAGCTGATCATTACCAACACACACAGTGGATAATGTGAGTTAGGATGCTTATTAATAATTTGCAATCTTATGCAGTAACCTGTGTGTGCGAACAATGAATGTTACACTAATTACTTGCAATTAAGGCCCCGGGCCCACGAGGACGCATACGGTCGTTTCCTTTACCGTTTTGTGTCATATATAGTAGACCATTCGGCCACACTAGGACGACAGAATATGGCACTAAGCGACTACGGTAACGATAACGGGTCCCAAGGTGGAGAGACCGGCATACGCAACGCTCTGGGGGGTCCAACGGCTCCGTGTGTAAGCCCTCTACGATTATTTTCTGATAACGATGAAATAGCCCCGCCTCCCTCTCCCCACGTCTCCTGCTGCTGCTGGGCTGTCAGAAGAGGGGGAGGAAAAGAGAGGCAGGCACCGTTTATTAAATATTATTATATTATTATGCAGAGAATAGAGTCGTTATCAATTTGTTTTGAAGCTCAATAAATAACAAAGAAGACCTCTGACCGGCACTTTTCTAATTTTGTACGGAAGATTTAAACTTTAACAGACATGTTGACCGGCTCAAAAAATGTTTAACGGAAACTCTGCTGCACGGTTCCCTCATCCCTTGGAAGAGGCGGAGAAGTGGGTGTTTTTCATCTGCTGGTGGAATACCGGACCGGAGATATATACAGCAGGAGAACACGCCGTCCACCGCGGAGAATAAACAGGAGGGAAACCATGATCTGGTGTCTTCTTCGCTGCTTTTGGTGTATTTTGTGGCGGCAGCAGCGCCACTTACAGGCCTGGCATATGTACTAGAGCGTTTCCAGCATTTCTCGTGTGAACGGACACGTTAATGAATCGAATGCGTGTGAACGGAAGACTTTTTTGCGATTGCGTATGCGTTTTACCGTATGCGTCTTCGAGGGGCCGGGGTCTAAAGCCCCGGGCGGTTCGGCCACACGAGGCCGACATGGAAACGCAGAAAACGATAACGGGTCCCTAGGTGGGTAGATCTGTAAACGAAACGCTCTGGGGGGCCAAACGGCTCCGTGATTACGCCTATACGATCATTTCCTGATAACGTTGAAGCAGACCCGGCGCCAGAACAAATCTAAAGGGAGGGCATATTATTTTCATGGGAGGGCCCACAAAACGGCACAATATATATCAAACAGCAAGGCCAACAGCATTGCGTAAAGACGCACACTTATCGCAAGTACATACACAAATAAAGGGCAACATAGAAACCACTTTTGAAACATTGTGTGCGTGGCAGCACAAACACTGGTAAATCACGAGCAAGGCACACTGGTTAAGGATGGCAGCTTCCTCATCGTTGCACTCGGAGAGAAATAGTAGAGACGGAGACGATGAACTGTTTAGCCCGCCTTGGGCATGGTTTATTTTCCTATGCACTGCAGGTGCATCCTTTCGCTCAGCCGAGCTAACTTACAACAACAACACACATAGATCTGGACTGAATGTGCATCAGGTAAACACACCCTCATTTACATATGACGAAAGCCTGCGTCCTTAAGTAGCACATAACATTTCAGTGCCTCACAGTGGTACAATAATAACATGACATCCCTTTGTGAGCTTGAGTACAGAATAGACATAATCTACCATATATATATAGTACAAAAAGGGCGAAAAAGTAATTAGTCAGCCACCAAGTTGGGCATAGTTCTCCCACTTAAAAAGAGGAGAGAGCCCTGTCTCATTTTCCATCCTAGCTATACCCTCAACTATGAGAGAGAAAATGAGAAAGAAAATCCAGAAAATCACTGTTCTGATTTTAAAGAATTTAAATTTTGCAAATTGTGGTGGCAAAATAAGTATTTGGTTCATATACAAAGAAGTTAATCTCAATACTTGTATATAAGACCTTTGCCTAGAGATGGGAGCAGAGTCCTGTATTCATCCGGATCATTAACCCGATCCTAGAAATGCAAGCTGGTCGTGGACAGAACCGCAGTGACGCGTCATAAACCCGGAAGTAAGTTAGCATTTTAGCACTGTCCCGGTTCCTTCTCAAAAGCATGCATTTTTTCCATAGGGTTTTGGAAAAGTAGCTCGAAATAAGGTCTGTGGATGTGACACAAAATTTAAGAGATAAATCACGTTTTGTTCTACGACATTAAATACATCAGCAGTGACCCCACTGGGGATTTTTGCAAGAGTTTACGTGTCCTGAAAAACGATGGTTGTTCACCGGAATGGCTGAAATAGGATGCTACAGAAATGCGACGGCCGTTGTACG
>NW_011361498.1:150242-151782 GCF_000735185.1 Notothenia coriiceps
AGAATAGTAAGTCTTATCAAAAACAACACACACAATTACAAAATGACCCACGAATATCCGTTAACAGGTAGGGTCGTAAGTCAATTGATAAATAAAAGACAAACATAATGCACATTACCATTTTGAGAGAGAGTACCTAAGTGATACCTCATTCACAACAACGCGACTCTGGTTCAAGAACCGTGCTAGAGCTGAAAACCCTGACAGCTGACACCAACAACAACAACAATGGTTGTGCTCCAGCTTCTTCTGTACCTCTTCAGAAGACCAGACTCCCAGTAGGTAACTGGTCTCTTCAGTGGACTACTGCTGCTTGTTAAGTTTCTCCATCGTTGTGTACAAACCAGATAAAACGCTGGCTTTTTGTTGTTGTTCAGGAGTTGATCCCGCCCTGCCCCGCCTCGACATTAGCGTAACGTATGTGGTGCTTTTGCTCTAGCCGGACAATTTTTTGGTGCTTGAAACAAACCGGATTCCGGAGCTAAGAGGCTGCTCCGCTGCGGTGTGAACAGGAAAACCCGGTGCTTTTCAAGCTCCAGCTCCGAACCGGCCCTGAAACACCGTTGGTGTGAATGAGGTATTAAAGAACTCAGAAAATAATCTCTTATCGAACTGAGGCTCCAGTAAAATACTGACTGCGTCTCTACATGGACATCAGTAAGCCGTTTATCATAAACGGCTTACTGATGTCCCCAATATGATCATAATGGCCATGGGGACATGGTGTTTACATGAGCACAGAGAGATTGGGTTATTCATGTTCCCTTTTTACATGATAAATACTAGTAACCTGGCATTTCGATATTCAGTATTTGTATCTCTCTATCATGACATAAAGACGAAACTCCTCTCCAGAAGTCAGACGCTTTTGCCGCCGCCGTCGCCATCACTGTTAACTGATTAACTGCTACCACCTGAAGGCTTACTTTCCTCTTCTTTGAAAACATTTTCCTTATGTCCATGTTCTCTGGGGGAGAAAAAATATCATACCAAGAGATCGTCAGCTTTGATTTTCGCTGTATTAACAATTTCCTGAACATTTGGTGTGTGTGCCTTACCTCCGCTACCGGCATCGCTTCATACAACAGGTCTGAGCTGTCCAACTATGACAACACTCCTTGAACATGCGCGCGCTATGTGAGAATCTGCCTTGGTACACAGTAGCAGCGAAAACATGGTATGGAGTTTCGTTGATTTGGGCATTCTCTCAATAAGCAAGTGGAATGGATTTGATAGTGAAGCACTGACACAGCGCTCTACAAAGTGCAGCGAGTGGATAGACCGATTCACGGACTTTCCACATGGTAAAAGCATGGGTAAAAGTGGGGTGGTCTAAACTAATCATTTCAAAATGTGGGGGGACTTGTCCCACCCTCATATAATGGCTGCGACGCCCATATCCGAACACCAATGCACAACCCACTACACCACACGCCTCTGTTAATAACACTACTCCTCAGGGAACAAATAACATTCCTTAGATTTTTACATTACATTTTTAGGTCGACTATTACATTTATTTCCTCGTTTGGACGTATTA
>NW_011361498.1:151845-158310 GCF_000735185.1 Notothenia coriiceps
AATTATCTTATATGTTGCATTATTGAAAGAGAATGGAACTTAAGATTTTCGTTGCCATAACTACACTACTGTTCATATGACAATAAAGCCTTTGAATCTTGCTGTGGATGCTAAGCCCCTAGGAAGTGCGCCGGACTCTGAGGAAAATATTCGTTGTGGCCAAACGGCAGTACTACACTTCTGTATCAGTCGCTGGGTCCGGAAATACTTTTTCCCATTGACTAACATTGGGAAAGAGACGTCTGTAAATCGTTGGATAATTTTTTTCACGTCACATGAACGTGCCGGACGGCGTGGTCCCGTGGGTTGGATGCGCGTTCATAATGCAGAGGAAAACAACTCTCAGAATAACATTATTAGCACATTTTACAACTTGAGGACCGAATGTTTTAATAAGGGCTATACAAATGTTCATACTGGGTAGTTTATTTAGTTTAAAAAAAACTATCCAACGATTTACAGACGTCTCTTTCTCAATGTTAGTCAATGGGAAAAAGTATTTCCGGGCCCAGCGACTGATACGGAAGTGTAGTAACGCCGTTTGGCCACAACGAATATTTTCCATACCCTAGCATTTTAGCATTGTATGTATGTAACCACAGTTACCACACTGTGCATTTTTGAATGCCACTTATATTAATGTAAATTAATTAGCTGGACAGAGTAAAAGAAAAGTCAGCTGGAGACATTTTCCACCAAGAATCGTGTTCTGTGTGCATGATTTTATTTTGAAGCCACGACTTCCGGTCTCAGTAGTGCAGTCTCAGGGGAGTTTGACGCGCCTTCAGCAGCACAAGCAGCACTTTGTCTCGGCGGAGGAGGGTATTGACAGGAGGAGACCGAGGGGGAGGTGAAGGTGGACTCAATTGGACTGGCCCGGTTCACTTTGCACCGCAGAGCCCGAAGCAGGACGCGGACAACGGAGGCCAGAGAAGAGGAACGGAGGGCGGGAGAAAAGGGGATCAACGTGAACCGGTACATCGGGGTACCCCTCTTTCGGATTGGGATACGGAGGGACACCGGGGCGGGGAGGAGGGGGCCCGCATGATTCCTCACAATCAGGCTGTGATGATGGTGGTGATGCACCGGGAGCAGAGCGGAGGATTCCTGCAGAGCCCGACACACTGCACCACAACCCCGCACCCGAGTGTGAGCTGCTGCAGGGTCAGGCGCTTCTGTTTCTCCCCATCTGAGCCCCACCAACAAAAACACGGATTTTCCGACACAAGCTTCACACAAACAACCGGGTAACAGACTAGCAGATTCCATTCAGCCTCCACCGTGTCTGGGGCGGAGATTTTGAGAAAGGGGAAGCTTTACTGCACCGGTGTGGGGTGCATGCTCCGGTTATTTTGCGCTAAGACAAGAGGGGGAAACATGTTGGTTCGATGCTACCGAGGCAAGCTGTCGGTGTGGGCCGCTCTGTGCGTGCTGGTGCTCTGCTGGTTCTACATCTTCCCCGTCTACAGACTCCCCCGCGATAAGGACATCGTGCAGGAGGTGCTGAGGCAGGGGGAGGTATGGCAGAAGAACCAGACGGGCATCGATCACTACAGGTTCGTACCAGGTCTCACATTTCTCTCCATGGTTTAAAGTAGATTCTACTAGGTCCCTGTGTTTTTAAAAAAGAGAACAAGAAGGTCGGTAGAGATTTTCCTTTGTATTTTTGATTTTGCATAGTAAAGGACACATAAAAGAATATTAAGCAGCAACATATCACCAGGGGTTCTTAATTGAGTCTGTGACCTCCTTTCTTTCTTTTTGGGGCCCCTGAACATATGGGCATGTCATTATGTTGACACTGTCCCACAACAAAGTATTTTAGAATTGCTTAAAATGCTCAAATCAATAATAACAACTGTAATTATACCAAAAACACACAAACAGTTTATTAAATCTGTCAAATGTTGTAAGAAATCTAACAGGAAAATAACAGTAATAGCCGACCTCAGGAGATAACAACATATCATCCAGACTCTTGATTTAGTACCAGACTTACTTACAGCGATACTGTTTAATACATTTGATCAACAGAGCATGTTATTCCCTCTGTGGGAATACATCTTGTTCCGTTGAGAATTGACAATTCTCCAATGGCAAAGCCGATTAGGTTAATCAGGAAAGGTGAGACCTGCTGATGCCCACTTGGAGCTGTGTGTTTATAAGTAACAGGAAGGTTTTGTCCAGTGTTTTTTTTTTTTATTTGAACAACAACATAGTGTATAAGCTAAGACAGTCCCAAGTATTAAACATCCATTTAATTAGCCTTTTATTGATATTCTTGATAATAATCTAAAATATGTGATAACTTCATGTGATGTACAGGTCTTAATCTTACAAAAGAGTTCCTTGTCCTTTCATATTAACACACATCTTACTCAGTCTCCGGGCAAATAATTAAGCAATTGTTATAGCCTGTCTTTCATCAGAATCCCAGCAGCCCTGTTGAATCCAATTTGTGTCACAGATCATTACAGAGACCCGACTCATTATTCCCCACATCCTCTCTGTACAGGAAGCTGCTGACGGAGTGCTGCGAGCCGCGGAAGATGTTTGCGGTGACCAAGGAGAACTCACCGATGGGCAAAGTCCTGTGGTATGATGGAGAGTTCTACCACTCGCGCACTGTCAACAATGAGACTTACCCCCTCTTTGTGCAGGTATGTAGTGTTCAGAAACATGAACGGCCCGTCCACACGGCGGTGTACGTTGAAGCTTCAACGCTTTTGCCCATTCACTTTGAATGGGGTGACTTCACGCTTTGCCAAACAGCATTGTGGTTCCGTCGCTTCGCTTTGCTCGCATTGCTCGCTTCAAAAGTTGAGCAATGTTCAACTTTTGAAGCTTCGACGGAAGCGTCAGCCAATCAAATCATATGCCATTACAAGCTCCAGCCAATCAAACCGCGTGCTTGTGTCCGGGGCGGGAGATTCATGTGATGTGTTGTTGGTCGAGTTTCAGACACGCCCGCCGGCAAGCTTCAATGCACGCCGCCGTGTGGACGGCCGCTGCGTAAAGGAATAACAGGGTGCCACAAAACACATTCAGGCTACAGGCAGGAAGCTGTGTTCTTGAAAAGCAAATAAGAACAGATGAAGTGATTTAATTATTCACACACTCGGCACAATACGACTGAGTGTGAGACTGTGATTTTTAAAGGTCACCTATTATGCAAAATCCACTTTTTCATGTTTTTTATACATAAACATGTGTCCCCTCTGTGTAAAGAGAGTCTGAAAGTTTCAGGAAAAAAGATTTGCTCACTTTTTGTCCTGATCCATTTATATAAAAACCTGTCTGAAAATGAGCTGATCAGATTTTGGCCACTTTATGATGTCATAAACGATTTTTTGCTCGTGTAACCATTTAGCCCACATAACCAAACCAAGGTAACCCCCCCCCCCCACCCACCCACCTTATCACCTGATATCTCCTAAGAGCAGGGTTTTCCAAAGTGTGGGAACGTGAGCCTCCCGCTCAGAGAACATAAGGAACAGCCGTGCCCCCCACTCCCAATTATTATCTGCTATTATTAGGGCCCGGAGCACGGAGTTGCTAGGACCCCAACGGTGTCCTAGCACGAAGTGCGAGGAACCAGGTTGTTATTGGTGGAATTCTCTTCCTTCTTATTATAGTGCTGGCGTTTCCCTGGTTTTTGAGGGCTTTAGAACGCTCACAAAAGTTGTATAATTTTGCACGGAACGTCAGGACCCGTGAAAAATTCAACTTCTGGAGTCAATGGTTCAAATTGTCCAAGGGGCTCGCTAGCGCCACTATGAGAAAAACCCCATTTCGGAATAAATTTACAAAGTCGCACCGTAACTCCGAATGACCTGAATTTTGCACACATATCCGGGGTGGACCTGTTTCTAACCATTATCTCTTGGAACCCTAAGCTCCGCCTACTTTTATTTTTTTTTCTAATTAGCTTAATGTTCAAACAGTGAAATATTCACTTTAAATTTCAATTTTCTAATTTTGAACACCAAACTTCGTATCACAGCATTGGCGGAGGGTTATGACACATTAACGCTAGAAAATGAGCATGTTAACACGATAAATATTGCTGCCATGAATCAAACGTACTAGCAAAAATCGGGGCTTAGAAATAAATGCTCATAATCATCAACAATGTATCCATCATAGACAGGATTGTTGGTGGATAGGTTCAGTCCTGTCTTGGAGAATAGGCACACCAAAGCATTTTCATTTTGGACTATAGGGGGCGCCAAAAAACCACCATTTATAAACTCAAGAACGGATGGCGAAGTTTCTTGTTTATTCTTCTTTACACATACTCTCGGGGATGACTATCAAACTGAGATTTACAAGTGTCGCAAACAAACGCAGAATGGTGGGCGTGGGCCTATACATTTTTAAAATTGCGATAGCATAAAATGAGCTTCGGACGCAAACTCCGCACTGGGACACACGTCAGAGTCCACGACCTTTTAAGACAATGTAAAAAAAAACGTAATTTTTTGCAAAAAAACTACTCCTAGCGCCCCCTAATTGTGGTGGGTAGTCACATATATTTCCCTCAGACTTCACGAATTTTGACATAACAGATTTCTCGATGGGAATTCACCGGACATTATTCTAATTAGCTTCCATTAGCACCGCCCCGAGAAAGTCGGGCATTCGTTGAAAAATGTGCGTTTTTCATGCATTTCTAAGCACATTCTTGCCGAACTCCTCATAGGAAATGATCGGAAAAATTCAAGTCCAGCGACAAGCTTCAGCCCCATATCCAATGTGATGCTAAATTGCGCAGGAATAGTCGGAATCGATGCAAACGAGGGAGCGTAAGGCACAACGATAATTTTCCATCAGTTGACCATTTACATGTCACAAATGACTGCCAACTACCTCCAAACTACGTCGCATACAGATGTATTCCAATAGTTCCACGAACGCTGCAGACACTTTGCTCTTATGATTGTCGGACACATTTTCAAGATTGGCTTTCATATAGCCCCGCCCCCCCGGCAGGGAAGTTGGCGATTATTGAAGAATGTGCGTTTTTTCACTGCATTTTAAGCACATTCTTGCGACACGTCCTCCTCAGGGAAATGACGGAAAAATTCCAATCCAGGACAAGTTCGCCCATATCAATCGTGATGCTAAATTGCGAAGGAATAGTTGATCGCTCAAGACGAGGACCCCTCTAAGCCACGGAGATTTCCCATTCTTTTGACCGATTATACATGTCACAATGTACTCCAAACATACTCGCATATCGTTTTTCCGAATTTCACGAAGACGCTGTATACACATTGCTATTATGATTGCACACATTTTTCAAATTACTTTTCATTAGCCCCGCCCCCCAGAAAGTCGGCCCATCTTTTTCTAAATGTGGCTTTTTTCATGCATTTTAAGCACAATTTTCATATTCCTCATTAGGGAAATGATCGGAAAAATTCCAATCTAGGACAGACTTAAGGCCATACATGCCAATGTGATGGCTACATTGCCAAGGAAAAAGTCATTTGCCTCGAACGGGGAGCTCGTTAGCTAACCGGAGAATTACAATTTTTTGACAATACATAGCCAAACTACAACATTTCCATTATGGAAAGTACAAAGTGCACCGTAACGTCCGGGGCCGCGCCGCCCCGAACTGACCTGAGAATTTTGCAAAACTTATTCGGGTGTCACCTACCTCTACATATTAGTCTCCATGAACCCCTAAGCTCCGCCTACTTCATTTTGTTTTTAATTAGCATAATTATAAACACATTAAGAAATTACCCTTAAATTTCCATTTTTTGTTTTCAACGCCACACTTAAGTATAACACGCATCCGGTGAGGGGGGTCCAGACCACCATTACCCCGGGTAGGAAAGATGAGCCATGTTCGTCGATAAAATATGGCCATCTTAATTCTAATCTGTTTGCAAAAAGTCGGGGCTTACAAAGAAAGTGCTCATAACTGGTTAGGGTTTTCAGGGTTAGGTTACCCGTAACCCCTAACCCACAGCACAGCACACACCCCTCGTGGCGGCAAATTGAATTACAACAGGACACCTACTACTGGTACAACACAAGGCATTAACAGCTCCTAAAAGGCATAATCATGGTTATCGGCCTACAGCCCTTTGTATATTTAATTATGTGATACACTGATGGTTAGTCAATGAATTAAATATCTACTCTTTGTAACTTGTAGATATCTACTCAAAGCATACAAGATACAAGTGCTATGCAATAGGGGGGTAGCCTGTTACAGTTATTGCGTTCTCACCTGTAAACATCGCGTCTGCATGAAAGCAGTTGGATTAAAAAATAGCTAACATCCCAGGGCGAGATGTGATTAGTGAGTAAACAACGGTAAAGGGCAGAAAAGTCTGATGCAGCATTGATCCTCTTAAATACTACTGTATAATCCAACGGGAACAGTTAGCAAGAGCTTTGTTGACATAAGTCCAGCCCTCAGGCGCAACGCCTCTTTTAAACATCACT
>NW_011361498.1:158355-166834 GCF_000735185.1 Notothenia coriiceps
GGACTTCCGGCCGGGGACTTCAGGCGGCAGTATACGCCGTGAAGTTGTTTGCGGCCTGCCAGTAAACCCAAAGCAGCAGAAGACTTATTCCGGTGTGAACGCGATCTGTACTTAGTTCATCAGAACTAAAGAGTTCTGATGAACTAAGTTCTCATGAACCTTTGTGGGAAAAGTACTGCGGTGTGAATGCGCCTATTGTGTTCTTTTTAACCAAATATCTCTCAGAGGGACGTGGGGAGTGGCACTTTTGAAACGGGGCTGAGACAGAGGGGATTATGGGATGCTACAATTATCTGTTTGGTATTTCAGCCAAACACTTCAGAGACATGTTTTGTATCTGACACCTATGTTGATGAAAAACAGTATAATAGGGGACCTTTAACAAGTTTTTTTTGTGATCCATAATGGGGGCGGGGGTGGAGGACTGACATCCTCAGAAGGAGAGAGGATTACTGGTTCGAAGCTCTGCCATGTGAGGGGAGTCAACAATAAAATGTGGAAGCTGGTTAGAGAAACAAACGCAGCATCAGTTAAAAAGCAGAAATTAAAGATACTCTATCCATTTCAATTAATCACCACGATAAGCATCTAACACATCTTGTTTCTATAACGACCAGACATGACACAGCTGGAAAATTGCAGATAAGGCTAAATGTGAAGTGTTTTCTCTCCTGCTCTGTGTTCTCAAGAGGATATGTCCTGTGTTGTTTACACTTCGGCCTCATCTAAGATGGAGAGATGTTTATGCATGGGTAAAACTCTAGCGGTGTGCAAAACTGGACCTTAAGTGTGTATTCCTGATTGTATACAGATAAGGGCTATTTTTTACTAGGGCTGTGCAATTCATCGTATTTTAATCTCGATTACGATTTTGGCTTGCAACGATTATGAAAACAACGTAATTGAAAAAAAACGATTATTTTGCTGCATTCCCTTTTGCAATGATGCTCTCAATTTGTCTTGCGCTATACATCCTGCGTTATAAATCCTGCCCGCGCGTGCGCTTTCATATTTCATATCATATTTATATATGTTTAGTAGGTTGTGGAAGTGCACTCCAAAATATTTGTTTATCTTCTTTATTGGTATTTATTATTTTGATATTATAATTTAATTTTTGTATTGGTTTTTCAGTTGAATTATACTCAAAGTTCACGGTATTCATACTGTTCAAATTATCATTTTAATTTTTTTTAAAGTTCAATAAATGGATGTTTTCAAAGTCAATGAATAATCGTATTTAATAATCGTGATATGAATATTGACCAGAAATAATCGTGATTATGATTTTTGCCATAATCGCACAGCCCTAATGTTTACATGTCCTTACATGCTGTGTGTGGGTGTGCATGTGGATGTTTGTTCCGGGAAACAGGACATAATGAGAAGCTCATAATTACTGTTGCCGTGGTTTTTGTATCCAGGGGCAATACATCTCACTAATAAAGAAGATTGGATCCCCATTACTGATGCAGTTTAATATCCTGGTTGGTAAATGCGATGAATTTGTGACCCTAATTTGCAAGCGAGAGCCGGGCATGTTCATTCATGGGGAGTGGGGGAGTTGAGGGCCAATAAATAAAGAAATGAGAATATGAAGCGAGAGTGAACCACAGTGAGCACAGGAGGTTTAAAACCAAAAGTTGTTTTATTGCTTGTATGTGTTTATAAGTGAAATACACAATTGTATCTCAATTAGAGCTTACATGTTCAATTAAATGTAAAGGGGAAGAAAAGGAACACATTTATCACCAATTTTCTTTTTCGTAAATGTTGTCCCTAACACAAGAACATATTTAACTCTTACTGTATTCGACCCCTCTATTTTAAGTTGAGCAATAGGATTTTTTTACAAAAAACTGTGCATCAATGTGTCTTCCCAGAACCATTGTCCTTATTAACAAAGTGTATTTTTGTAGTGATAGAATCAATGATTCTAATGCCTGAACTTATTCGTGTTGCAGCCAACCTATTTATTGGGATATGGATGAACCAACCCTTTAGATTAGAATCTAATATAAAAATCCATTCATGGCATTATATCCATGACATCACTTGTCTTCCTTGAGTGATATTAATCTTTACACTTTGTGGTCTTTTTATGTTACATCTTTAACTGTCACCAGGATGTAGCTGGATGTTTTCTTTCTGTGTCAGACTCCGCCCTCTCATCCTGCCTCAGGTCATGGTGACTGCTACATTGTACAACTTTGTGTTTGTGTGAGTCTAACACTTGCATTGATACTTCCTATACAGTACAAGCCTAGAATGTGTTCAGGTGCATGTGTGAATCTCGGAAGGAACGTAACTACTAGTTAGGCAGGAAGCACAGAGCGCAAGCTCACACACACACACACACACACACACACACACACACACACACACACACACACACACACACACACACACACACACACACACACACACACACACACACACACAAACAATCATATTTTCTCATCCCTCTCAACTACCAGTGTTGTAATTTCGGGTTTGAACACAGACAACCAGCCACACTTCACCAAGCTGGCAGCAGCTCCAGTATCTGGGCATCTGCCAGGGAATGTGCCAATTAAGGATTTGACAGTTAAATACTGGTTATTCAAATGGCTCAAACAGAGCGTCCATACACAGAGTTCTCTCCACTGTACAGTAGATTATCTATTCCTATCTCTACAGCATCCTAAAAGTTTCTGATGAATTATTCCTTAATATCATGATAACACATTTGCAAGCTCGTGAATGATCCTCTTCTCTGAGGGAAGTCAAACAGTATCTGGTTCCAGTTTTGTTTGGAATATTTTTCCCTTGTCGGTGAGACAAAACAAGAATTGTGATTATATTGTCCTCAGACTCACCCCCCCTGTCACGGTCTAAAAGAGACCCCGAGGCGCGGAGGGTTGTGTGTGTGCGTTTATGTGTGTGTGTATTCTCAAGTGTGTGTACTCCGAGGGGAATAATGAGCACAATTGTTTCCGCCGTCCCTCTTAATCCATGCCTTTGACTTTAATACAGCCATGTCAAAGAGAAGGGACATTTGTGGCCCATGCCTCGTGGAGCTTGGTATTTCAGCGTTCTCAGGAACAGTTTTAATACGAATCTATCCAAGGCTTTCATTTAGATGATGATAGGGCTGCTGTGATTTCCACCCCTGGAGTTACTTCTGCAGTGGCTAGGGTGTAGAGAGTGGAGAGATGGTGGAGTAGCTCTACTGTATACAGAAAATACAAATTGATTAAAACAATATATATTCACATTTGTAACAACAGCTCCAGATAGTTAGTTAAAATCAATGGAAAAACTGTTACAATAACTATCTTTAAAATGAATCAACAGTTCCAAATAGCTAGCTAAAACATTGACGGATTACTTTTATTGCAAATATTGTAAAAATATCCACTTTGTTCACATTTAAAATATGGTATGAAGAGGTTCTTGAGTTCATCTGAGGGCTTTGTGGGCACAAACACTGTGCAGAGACAAAATAAAATACATTTACCAGAACACAAATTTGATTAAAATGGAAGAGTAGGAGCAGAGATTATATAATCATATTTAGTTTTCTGGTCTTTGACATTTGTTTTCCCTGAGAAATAATGTGGGTACATTAATTTCAAAGATCACATTAACATGTTATAGTTATTGGCCTGATGCACTTTGAAGTTCCAGTAAGTTTTCTGTTTACAGGCATTAGAGAAAATGCGTTTGCTAGGTATTTAATCCTTGTATTTTGCTGATTCATCTATGTTTGTTTAAGATTTTTGATTCAATAATTCTATGTATAATATAGACTTTGCTCTTGACGCAAAAGCCATGACAGAACCTGATTTATGAAGTTGTATGACCTCTACTTGTCCACTTCCTCACTCATATATCCAGGCTTGTTTGTCCTTCAGCACTTTAGTCTCTTAAGGGAAATTAGAAGGTCATTTTCTTTCCTGAACACAAGGTCACTCATGCACCTGCCTCCATTTTGGTTTCTAGGTTGAGTGAAAATGAATATCTGTTTCTTTGTGTGTGCTAACAGAGCTGCATGTTTCCCTCTGTGCAGGAAAACCCCCTGCAGCTGCCCCTGAAGAAGTGCAGCGTGGTGGGCAATGGTGGCATTCTCCGGAACAGCAAATGTGGACGAGACATCGACCAGGCCGACTTCGTCCTGCGGTGAGAGACCAGGGGACTCAAAGGGGCTGGTAGTGCATGAGTCTGCATTGTATATTATAATAATAATAATAATAATAATAAAGCTTTATTTATATAGCACTTTTCATACAACACATGCTTTACAAAATGACACATCACAAGTTAAAAATAGAAAACAAGAAATTCCCCTCAGATTATTTGTTAAGAACTTTACAGGTACATGCATCAAAATATAACATTTGATCAGGTTAATAGACACAAAGAGGTAAAATGTATGATAATACAAATCAAATAAATAATGGTTTCTCTCTGACAGATAAGACACAAGACAACTGAATCGATGCAAAAATATAACATATAAAACATAAAACCCCATAAAACAAAGTGAACATGTAGGTACAACAGAAATACAATTTAAAAAATAATAGTAATAAAAATGCCATAATTCTAATAAAGGTTAAACGATTAAGAAAGAAAAAAGACCATTATAAAAATTAATATTTCTATTGAAGCATGTTAGATCAATCAAATAAGATAATAACCTTTAAGACCTATAAAATAATATAAAGGTAGGTAAATAATAAATACTAAAATAACATTTAAAGTGGGGGGTTGCTAATAAAAAGATGAGTCCTCCACACTGGTCAAACGATATGACTGCTTCACTGCTCAAATGTGAGTGTGCCGTGCCCATGAGAGCAGACTAACACCCTCAGCCCATGGTGATAATGAAAGCTGGTGCCGACTGTAACCGAGAGAGAAAGGCCTGGAAAGAAAAATAGGACACAGCAAAGGGAGGAGGAAAAGGAGGTTGGACGTGAGTAAGCAGAAATAGGGACAGACTGAGACGAGGGAGGAAGAGGAGAGGCAGCAGCAGAGAGGCATAAAGCAGAGCAGATCCATCAGAAGAGCACTCATTGAAAACTAGATGCTGGTTGCTGGATTGGGACATATTTTTAATATGAGATAAAGGTGTTTTTCTTTTAAAAACAAGTGATCAAAGAGAATTTATATGGGTTTTGATTAAGGAAGAAATCCCCTCTGATGGAGCTTGTATTCCTTCTGAGGACGTGACAACTGACCCAGACTGTTGAAGCTGAACGGATTAAAGAGAGAGCTAATGTTTTGAAATGTAGACCTTGAGCATAAGGAAAAAGTGCATGACGTCGTGCGGATTCCAGCTCAAACAGAAGACCCTTTTTATTATAATCTAAACATCCTCTTTGTCAGCTCACTTTAAGTGAATAATTAGCAAAGAGACAATTAGCCTCTTGGCTCTGAAAACTGTAATTTAATAACATACCTAGTTACTATGACTAGGTCCAAGATTGATATAGCAATGGGTTTTTATATCAATCAATGTCGATTCACAATATAGTTGCTTAGAAATGTCTGCATGCACAAGATGCAAAATATATGCAGTAATATTCAAACGGGCAGCTTTGACTGCACCTAGTATGTCGGTCACTTTGCATAGCCTATCTGATTCCAAATAACACCTGTGTACATCTGCTCAATGATAACTTTTGATATTCACTGGTCAAACTGACAGTGCTTGTTAAATTCCAAAACAAAAATTTGGTATTCAAAACAAATTCACAGTTGCGTGAAATTTAAGAAAAGGTTTCCTCAAAACTGTCACGTTCTTCTCAGCAAAGCGCAGGAAGAGGTTGAACGCTGCAAGAAAAGACCTGAACACATGTTGCAATCCAGAGTTGCTTCAGAACCAAGCCTTACACACCATGTAGTGTCTGTTCTCATGATAATATTAAGCATTTTTTTCATATTTTTTTAGGACATATCCCTTGATGTAACCATGTGAATGTTTACAGTAAACAGCCTCTTGTATTGCCAGTTTGGACGTGGTGATATTGTTGCAAAACATCAAGACACTACAACTATAAACTATGAAATATGTCCACATATGTTATAACTGAAAAAACACGCCACCTCCAGACTCTTTAGTTATGGAAATAACCAGACTGTCAGTAGATCAGAGGAAGTGATGTGATTGGTCGTGATTGCAACCAGCCCCAAAAAGCTGAGTACGTGTCTCTGTGTTACAAATTATGAGTGGGTTTGTCCTAAAATAGACAGTAGAATGTATGTCCTGCTATTTCCCTTATAAAATTGCTTTGTTTAGATAACAGATAAACATTTACAATATACCCAATGTAATGTAAGTACCAAGCCATCTATGAACACAACAGTCTATTTGGGGCTTAAGTATGTGATACATTGAGTCTGAAATGGACTTTTGGAATAACATATTGTATAGCAGCAAATCCACAAAACAAGACATTTTGGCGGTTGTGGGATACGCTGCTTGACATATTGCACTGTTTTTCTACTATTTTATATTTCTATAACAGATTTTATTTATAAGATTAATCAAGAAAAAAATCTACAGATTGCCAAATACTTACAGCATCTAATGTCTCTTTAGCTGTTCTCGCTTTTAGTTGAATTATAATAGCTCCCATTACTTTAACACCTGCTGTAAACACACACACACACACACACACTACCATTGAAACTGTCTGTTTGATAGCGTAATCAGATCAGATAATCACGGAAATGACCTCGAGGAATCCTGTAATTGTTTATTCTGTCAGTGCATTTTGTACGTGGAGTGTGTACAAAAATAAAATGAATAATAAACTGGCTGTGTTTTGTTCACTCAGGTGCAACCTGCCGCCGCTTTCAAAGGATTATGTGGAAGATGTGGGAACCAAGACGCACATGGTCACTGCCAACCCCAGCATTGTAGAGAAGAGGTGATCATAAAACATTGTCCTCTCAGGAGAACATTCATACAGAACAAAGTGCATGCATGGTTTGAGCAAGCATGGCTGAGGGTGATGTCAGCGTATATAGTGTGAGCTATTGGTTATTGTTACGTTCCCTATTGGGCTAGGGGTACCAAAGGGAACAACACGACCTGAGTGGAATTGGTAATAATTATAAGTGGCTTTATTACAGCAGGAGAGAACTTAAAAAGGAAGTTTATAAGGAAACAAACCCTCCCGTTACACGGGGTACAAAATAGGAATGAGGAAAGCTGCACACCCAATAGGAAAGCGTAGAACTTTTATAAGTATTTGTTACAGTCAGGTGCAGAGGTTTCATCAGACAGGACCAAAATTGAGTAAGACACTACCGGATGACGATACTCCTTCTCCCTCCATTAAAGTAGTCCCGTGTAATGTCGGTGTTAGACTAGGCTTACCCGCTTGTCATTTTAGATCTGTTACTTAGTATGTTGAGGATTTTACCAGGTATCAAAATCCGTTCTTTTCATGTAATAACTTTTACCTGTAGTTTCACAGCTTCAACGTCAATTAAGACAGTAAAATGTGAAACCTGTGGATTGCAATCAGTGGGTACTGGCCATAATTTGAGGTAGACGACGAGGGAGAGACGGCAAAAATGTCCTCCTTCACTTTGAAGGAAACGGCGTGACGTCTTGTTCCACAACCCGCGCATGGGGTGCATATAAGTCGCGCATGTAACCCTCTAAGCAAAATGTCAAGTCCCAATTAAGTATACGGAGCAGGTTAAATCAAATAAACTGAGAAATTTGGGATTATACAAACATAAAGGTATACGGAAAGAAGTAGTAGTGGAAACCACGTGAAACTTGTGAGCGAAACTACGGATTTACGTGATAAAGGGACAGTACGGTAAGTGACTATTGATAAATATTTAATTCGCGGGTTTCAAACTTAATGTCATTGGTATTGACAATGGTCGCGACGGAAGGACCCCGACAATTCCGCAATTTGGACAACACACAAACACACCACACCAACAACACTGGTACACATTTGTACTCGCCGCGTCAAGGAGGCTGCAGGCGGGAGCGACGTAGGTTCTCCACTAACCTACTCTGCAGTAGGTAGGGGCGGGGAGGCCGTGTGTGGAAGGCCCTCCTCATGTTTCCGCCCGTGCCTTCTAGTAAGACCTCCGAACACAACCCTCTGGTCTGCGGAGATCGGGTAGCAACTAATGAGATCAGCACAACAAATATGACAATCGAGGGACATTAGGCATCTTAGAATCGTCTACGTTCATCACACAACACGGAGAGATAACACATTGCAACAAATCTAACAATCGAATTCCTGGTCCAACTAATCGTGGACAACTAGTCGAAACAATAGACAGTTTGCACAATCGAATCTGGGTCCCTAAATCGTGGACAACTAGTCGACAATAGACACGTTTTGCACAATCGAATCCTGGTCCCTAATCGTGGACAACGTATCGACAATAGACACATTTGCATAAATCCGATCTGGGGTCCATAATCGTGGACAGCCTGGTCGCATGCGGACAC
>NW_011361498.1:166879-182415 GCF_000735185.1 Notothenia coriiceps
CCCCCCATGGCCGCGCAACAATAAATCGCTAGACCACGTCGACGCCCATTGTCCTATATTTCTTCTAAAAAGTGTGGGTTTCCTTAAGGTCTTTAGGAGTTGCGCAGGCCATTCCCACGTCCTACTCAGGGAGAGGACCTTTCTGGACTTCCGAGTCACTCCATCTCTGAGACTACAACGTCTATGCAATGGTGAAATCGTTCAATAGGGGGGAGGGGGTCCCCGAGTTTGAAAACTAGTGTTAATACATTTGTTTTAAAGGTTCCTTGTGGAAATATTAATACTATTTGATAAACTTTTGGTAAAGTTACATATGTATCCGTTTCATTTAGTTTTTAATCGCAAATTTTGACCTTCTGTTTTTCTATACGTATTTATCTTTTTACTAATTTGATCGATTTTTCATCTATATATTATTTATCGATTTTAGAGGGATCCGTCGTTTAACAGATCTTGGTCGGGACCGGCCACTACCTTGCGGTATAGTAAAGGTTTGGTGTGGTTCTTAATAAAAAAAGATTCGATATTAAACCATCGAGTTTACAGAAAAAAAGAAGAGAAAAGAGGAAGCGAAACAACAAATAATGAATAGTTACAATACCAAAAAGGAAGAAACAAAATCAAAGGACAATAAAAAAATGTATATAAAACGAGAGGTGATGTCAAAAATCACGAGACTGACATAGGCTAAAACGAACGATATACAAATAATTAGTATTCAAAAATGGAATAATAAAATGAAAAAAGAGTATTGTGCAACGCCGTTAGCAAAAGGACTATCACAGGCAACCCACATAAATATACGAGTCGGGGATGTAAAGGCTATAAAAAAAAATAAGAACAGTAATCAAAACTGCAGATTGAAGCACTATAACAGTCCGGAAGACCAAAATAGGAAAAAAAAAAAAAAAAAAAAAGAAAAGGCAAAAAAAAATCTCTAGACCATCGCCTCCTTTCTTCTCCCTGTGAAAACTAAGGGACTGTGTCGGCCCCTGTGTATTAAGATATTGTTTTTGTATGTTTTCCCGTAAACATACTATCCAAGGGAAATTCTATACAGCCTTAGGTATCTCATGTGTCCTGTGTAGACATACCTTATACTCAAAAATTGACTACAAGCAAAGACAGCTGGGTCCCTGACCGTCACTTCACCACTGACCGCATTCTTGCACCTCCGGTACAGGGACCGTACCTCCCGGCGGTTACTTTTCAAGCTGTGTCGGACCTCCCCGTGTCCTGGTGGGGAACACCCTTTATACTTGACCGAGTTTATCTTTCTGTTCTTTCATGGAACTTGTTCTTTATACACTTATCAATAGTTTCGCGCTTCTTCGTGTTTCGGTGGAGATTTGACATGGTAAAAGACCACGTTGCTGAGTTTTACCCTCTGTAGGTAACTCAACAAAAAATTAATGGTTTCATGTAATAAACTAAAGTATACTGTTAGGAATCTGTTTTTCACTTACTTATTATCAAGCAGAGTTAGAGGTATAAGCAAGACTGAATAGTGCAAGTAAAGTGACCGTGGCAGCCAAATACGCCTCCGTGCATTTCTGTACTTTCGTCAAGTGAGTACTACCTAATTTTTTCCCTCTTCTATTTAAATCTCCCCCTACGTTGTCCACAATTGGTCACCGCCGACCACTTTTTAAAAACACCACGATTACCTTTACCACTGTTTTGGATATTGAATCACGTAAATTTTGTCCTCTGATTTAATGGCTCGTAACAAACACACAACACACCACACACACAAAACACCCACACAAACACACACCCACACAGGCTTGACGGTTTCGGTGGGGCTAAAGAGCGCCCTTGTGGGGCGTAAAGAGGGTTAAACGACTGTTTTAGTTCTAAATGAGCCGTTGCTGGACTCAAGGTCGAGACTGAAATTCTGTCCAGATCTCTGCCAAAAACTGGCCCTGATAGCATTTAGCTGAGTATCTTGGTAGAATTCTGAGCAGGCATAAGCTCCCCCCCTCTTTTTTTTTTTTTTTAAAGCTAAGGACCCAGAATCAGCCCTTCCCTAAGAGGGATATGAGGGATATCTAAAATGCATGATCTGTTTGGTATTTTAAGCATCATACACATGTTTTTTATATGTTGTTATATATCTGAGACCTATAAGCCTACAAATAGCATGATAGGAGATCTTTAAGCAGTACCTTGTCCTGTTTGACGTCCTCCTTCTTCACAGACTTGAGGTTGGCTCTGAGGTCCATGGAGCCCTTGTGTTTGGAGCCCAGAAGAGCCCTCATCATCTCATCTGCAGACACCCTCACCTTCCTCAGGGCGGGCTTTTTGAACTTGCCTCCGAGATCCTGTATTTTCAGCTTCAGCTCATGGATCTGATCAATATGACAGAAAATGTATGAACATCTAATAAACGGATACAAAATGTGACTCAGCATTGAATAAGGTGTTCAGAGACTCACATCTTTGTTGTGTTTGCCCACTTTGAATTCGCAGTCGTATCTCTCTTCGTCTACAACGTCAACTTTTGAATAAAGCTCCTTGCATAAATTCTGAGGGAAAAGGAGGGTGTCAAACATATTACTGAAACATTCTCCTTTGATTTCTGCTGTTGAAGTACATTTGCTGTTTTTGGTGTAGGACCCTTACTTGTAGTTCGTCCAGTGGTATTCCAGACAGCTGCAGAGGGGGCAACTTTTCTCCTAGATAGCGTGCCTTCTCCTCCTCCCTATCCTGCCTCTCCTTCTCCAAATCCTCACAGGCTCTTGTGAGGAGAAGCATCTGATTGGACAAAACAGATATCAATCAAAACTTGGCGAGTTGCTAGTGAGTTTACATCATTATTTGGTGTGTTTAAGTTGTACATAAGAACAGAAAGTACCCAAATGTCCTAATTTTCCATAATTTTCCTTATCTTAAAAGAAGTCATTTAAAATCAGGGGTAATTCCACAGTTGCCCCACATGGTAAAACCAACAAAAAAGTTATATCATTCATGTTTGCCAACATGTATATTTCCTTACTTAGCCTACCTACGTGTTTGTGAAGTTAATTTAATTTATTTATGTTATTTAAGTGACTTGTAATGTACTTCATTTCTGTATGTCTTGTGGATGTTTGTGTACTGTCTTGTATATTGTATATATATGCTAAATCAATAAAGAAAGTTTAAAAACAAAAAAAAAAAAAATGATATCATAACCCACCTTGAGGGAAAGCTTGCGAGAAGCCGAAATCTTCGACTTCGGCTGTGAAAAAAAAGAATCTTATTATTATTTCACAATACAACACATTATTATATTTTATAGTCAAGTTTTTTCCAAAGAAGATGGACAAAATTCTAAGTACCCCAACTTTGCCATATACTGGACAGTCCAGAATAGGCCTATGTATGGAAAGCCCCCAAACTCGCCCCCCTCCCCTGCTGCAGACGCATGTGAGAAGATAATGCTTTATTATTAGGATGGAGTCAAGGGGAAAGCTCTCAGTTGGTGCTGATAACAACTCCTGCCAGATAACCACTGCCAGATCTCTGCCTTGTGAACCAGGACAATGTGTCCCCTCTCCCTGCATGATGGATTAACACTGTGGAATATAGATGGTTTACCTTTTCCCCCCCTTTGGGATTCATCGCTGCGGGTCTGTCGGGCTCCTGAAACTCAGAAATTGTGCAAATGAGGGCGATCATTCTATAGGAAATGACATTTACTGTATAAGAGAGCTGAAAAAATATATTTAAATTGTGAATAGAAACAGTCAACAACACAAATATCAACAGTAGCATTCAGGGATAGAAGAATCATTTTCTTACCTCACTTGAACTGTAATCCCAGAAACAAACAACATGAGACAAACAGAAGTGTTTATTAGTACAGTCTAGGAGTAATGGCTTGGCCCAGTGAACCAAGATGTAATTTGACACATTAAGCCGCCACAGCAAACACTCCTCAACATCCCTTGACAACAGGATCAAAGCAAGGACAACAGCAGTTCCCTTCACTATATTCCGCATCATCTCAGTTTGGCTTTTTAGCAGTGCCTTTATATATTCTGACAAAACAGACAAAACCTTAACAGCAGTAGCCTCAAGGAGAAGATTTGGCATATATTATTTAGTAATCTCATCATATTTTTACAAAGATCTAGTCATTATATTTCCATGAAGATACATATGCCATATAAAAGATTTGCCACTGTTAAACTGTGAAATATACTGTTTTTAATAACAGCTATACTGGAAATACTCAGACATTCAACCAGAACAAACGAATAACAAACAAATACAATAAAATAGTAGATATAAAACTAAATAAAAGGTCAGAACTGTTCTGGAAGTTTTAAATACTTAACATGTAATAATAAATAAATGGTTGCTTTACCTGTACAAATGGTAGAGAGTCAAACAGCGGCTGCTGGAGACAATGGGCAGCTTTTATGTGAGCGCTGTGGCTCATGGACAGCAGATATAACGTCTGGCCCCAAGAATGTGCTGGCCCCGGACCGAGCATGGAATATCCCGCCCCCCCCCCCCCGGCCCTGCCACTGTGACAACACCCGGAGAGGGATATAAAACATGGGTATTACCTTAATGGCATTGTTCACATTTTGCTAACTGTGGCTGTGAAATAACAGTAGCAAAAATAAATAAATAAATGTCTACAATATTGACAGAATACATTGTTCAAGTATAACTTCAAGGAAAACATTTAGATATATTTCCTATCTGACTAAGGAAACCAAATCTGCCACCAACACTTTTTGAAAGCAGAACTACTGTAAAGAACACGTGAAAACGAAAACCGAGGAGCAAACTCATAGTTTTATGGAAGCTTATGTGTCCGAACCGTTTACATTACTTGTTAGTACCAATTCAACAATTGACATAAAACATGTTTATAAGTGAGCTTTAGAGATGCTGGTATTTGATTGTGTTACCTTTGAAATGATTTGTTTCCCCTTGTTTCCAGTTCTTAAGGCTAATGCTAAGCTAAACAAATACTCTCTATAAATTCATATTAAGCGTAAAAAACTATCTAATAAACAAGATAACTAATTAACTATGAAATGTACTATAAACTTAACATGTCATTACAAAAATTACATTTAAGGGTTAAGGTAAAAAGAGTGAGGAACCAAAACAGGGCCAAGGGTTTAAATGATAGCTTAATCCTAAAGCATTTGATGGGAAGAAGAATACGCACCCAAAGAGTTGAGTCATAATATAAGAATATTTAAAGCTCCCTTTGCCATCAAAAGCTGTTTTCAACTTTTCAAAATCAAGCCATTTTCTGACTGTTTCTGACTACTTATAGACAAACATGTCATCCGGTATAAAGGTTAATAACATGCTTGCCGTAACAAAGTGTGTGTGTATGGCAGCCATGCAGAGACTGTTAGCTCTTGTCATTACCTAGTAGTAGTTATTCAAGGGGCAAGTGCAGAGTGATCAAGGTTGAATAACATAAATTAGTACTGTGACATTTAATCTTCTCTAACCACAGTTATTATGATAAAAATGACTGGTTGGAGTAATTATATATTGGCCTAAAATAAGAAGAGGTTTTTTCACGTTGGCTCTGTTTCATTGGAAGAGATAAAGAAGTTAGTGGAACTGCAGGTTGTGAATAACTAGTGAAAATGTTTAATATATTGTATACACAGTCTCATTAGGAAAAGAAAAGTCAAAACACAGATCTGTATATTATTACTGATAACGGTATGAAATTAAATATGTCTTTTGTGAAATAAGCAGCAGGCCAAGCTATTCATCAAGATTGTAAAGTACAGATTTCAAAATGTAGAGATTCTTCCTTTGAACTGGGGGACAACATTCATTGTGCGAAAAAAACTACACACACATCTGTCAAAATCATGGAAACAGACCCAGCACAAAATGAACAATGCGAAAAGGTTGAACTTACCTTAGCTGCACTAAGTATTAAAGGTGGGGTAGGTAATTTTGGAGAAACCAGCTCGAGTGCGCTAGAATTTGAAAATACACTGCCATTCCATGGAATATAGCAAAAAGTGTTTCTGAAATAAATTACATACCCCACATTTAAGTGCAAATTGCACTATGTTAGCAATAGCACGTCCACATGCTAAACTCAGACAATAAACATAGTTATACCTGCTAAACATTGACATGATTGCAATGCATTGTGAGTGAGCATGATAGCATGTTCTCTACTGTATGTGGTACAGATACAGTGCATTATAAAGGAAAACATGTTCATTTAAAGGCCTGTGTTGTCTCTGAGCCTCACTTCACTTGACTTTGACTCTTGACCTGCTGCATGTGTCTTATTGTAGTAACTGCTGTCAATAATGACTTGGCCTGACTTTATCGAGATGTCAGAGCTGGAGAGCTAATCTCAGCCTGAGCTGCAGCACTTCATGCAAATCACCCCCCAGCATCAAGTTTCTCTTCTTTCCACTGGCTTATCCTGGAATAAAGCTGATGCAAGTGCTAAGTTGTTTTTGGTAAACAGAGCATTAGCTACAAGGACATCCTCAGAGGAGCAACATTAAACAGGGAGGAGTTTACGTTGAGCCTTTGGCTCTATGTGAGCTGTGACGGCTTCTCAGTGATTAGAAACCAGATGAAGATGAACGAGACGATTTTCTTCAACAGGAATATCTCGTTCAAAGGTTTGGTCATTTCTTTCTGATTCTATAATGTATCCATGATTTGTTTCCTTGAATATTAAATCAGAAGTTGTACATGTACATTTCATAAAGTTTATTTGTGTCCGTCAACAAAATATGTGACATCTTACATAAAAAGGTTATTTTTATATCATTTTACACATAGAGCCATTTGACCATGTAACATAAAGCAACAGTTTAAATGTTCTATTTATGAACACAAAACTTTTTGGACGCTACATTAAAAAGTGATGTCATAGTCTCTATGGAAACAATCTCATTATGTGCTATGCTGTATGTAATTATTAATTAATTGGTGCGATCCAAGCCATTGAAACATTTTTGTTTCCATAGTTTTCCAAGCTAACAAAATATCTTTTGATGTAATCACAGTCCCTTATTAAGCATTTTAGTGTCAAACAGTGTCTGTAGGCTCCTGCCACTAATGCCACTGGGGGCAGGAGCTGAAGAGACAACGCTTATGTGAGCACTGAGAGGCAATAAAAAGAGGAAGACACAGGGGACAACAAATGTTCTGTCATCATTTTATTTTTTCGCTGATCCTCAGCAGGTGGGAGCACTATTTCTGCTGTAACCCAACTCCCCTCCATCTCCACCACACAGACACATACACACAATGACAAAATAACAGGGAGGCCTTGGTATCCGCTTGAAATGCACTTTCTACTCTCACTGCTTTTTATAGGTGACGGCTCAATGTGTCACCCCATAGTTCTCCTTATTTGGTGGTCAATATGAACAATTTGAACCTGTGGGAATAAAAGAAGGAAAAGTGAACATCCGCTAAAGCCACATTAATCCCTGAGGCGCAGGCCGTTGATGTGTGATCTTCAAGTCTCTCAGTCCGTCCTCACCTGCTGTCGGAGTGATATTTGTTTTGTCAGTTGTCGCTCTATAATCCATCTGAACCCATTGTCATGACCCAGCCAGCTCAGCAATGACGTTTCTAGACTTTGAGTATCATTAGAAACTGTTTTATAACATGACCCTAACAATGTTTGATCAAGAGACACAATGGCTACTATGAACACAATGTTTTAGGCACACATTTACATAGACTACCAAAGTGCGACTTTGAGGTACTTTACTATTAATGCTACTTCATACTTATACTTCACTTTGATTCAGCTGCACATTTTGTTGTTTTACTTATTTAACAGATGTAATTACATTCATCATACTGTATACGATCCTGAGTATTTTTGTCTTAGCATACTGTACATATTCTTTGGTATATCTATATTTAATGTAAATCATTTTCTATATCTTAATGTTATAAAATTTTTACGTTTTTTTATAACTGTTTTATGTGTTTGTTTTTTCTTACAATGTATCTTCTTTAACTGTGTTTACTGTATGTATGCACCATATACACCAAATTCCTCGTATGTGTTAACATACTTGGCAATTAACCTGTTTCTTTCTGATTTATATATATTTTTACAGAAGACTACAAAACTGCATGAACAGTGGTTAGAATTAGCTCATTCTTGACTACTACAGTAAATGCTATATGAATCTGTAAAACATTTTCAAATATATAG
The DNA here is from genome assembly GCF_000735185.1 of Notothenia coriiceps. Lineage (NCBI taxonomy): Eukaryota > Metazoa > Chordata > Actinopteri > Perciformes > Nototheniidae > Notothenia > Notothenia coriiceps. The sequence goes on from NW_011361498.1 coordinate 175,068, forward strand.
TTCCCACAGGGGCCAATACTTTCCACATCAAATTGAAATACATTCAGCTAATAATACTTTTAATTAACTGATTATTTTATCGCTAAATGTAGGCTACTTTAATAAAGGATCTGAATACCTTTAATAATATGTACTATTCTTAACATCTAACAAAGCATGTTGTTCATATACAGTAGACTGCATCTACAGACACCTTTCAAGCCTCTGCACCCCTCGCATGTTCCCTCCGGAACATGAACAGAGCTCCACAGTGGCTCAGTGTTTGGACACGGTGAGCAGGGAGCAGCTGACACATGACTCCAGCCCAGTGGACTGCCATTACATCCCCCTGCCCGCCGCTCTGACATTGAGGTCGCCCTCAGAGATCCCAGCGGGGGGCAGAGGGTGTCCTGAGTGGCCAACATTTCTCAAATAATCGCTCTTTCATCAGCTTGTACCGGGCTAAAGGGCACGAGGGCAGCGAGATAACTTTAGTATGGTTATTGTTTGTATGTGTTTATGTGGATGTAGACATTTCAATTAAGATGTCTTTGTATACTCTATAACTATTCAGTTGTTTTTTACAGCTATATTTTCTTTTTATTCATGTGTTTTTATATGTTTTTTGTGAGTAGCACAAGCAAAAGTGTCTTTTGTGACATGTCTGTTTATTTTGTGGTTGCCTATTTTGGAATATGTCTTTGTGTAAGTGAAAGGCTTTTTAACATATCATGTTTTTCAAAATAATTGTATTTTTTTTTTTACGTGCAAACAAAATAAAAATGCAGCAATTCCTCAATCCAATATATTGTGTTTTTCTCCTTCAACCTTAAACCCTAAAAGCATCTGCATTAGCACATAGCGGGCTGGCCGAGGACAAGTCTATTTCAAATCAATAAAGCTATACACAGAATCGAATGCACACAAATAGCCTTGTGACACATCAACATTCATATCTAAATGTGTCCCTAACCTCACCCTAAATTTACACTGAAATTGAACTCTGAGCATTAGTGCTCAGAATTATAAGTCAAAGACTCCTGTGGTAACTTTAAAGAAATAACATATAATATAAAGACATTTGCCATCATAAACACAACACTAAAGTTAAACACTTCTTCTTACACACAAAGACACATGCACAGAGCCACGGCTGTTAAAGTGCTCACATGTAATACTGACTTTGTCCACACGACAGCAGCACTTTACACAGCAATACTCTGCTGGTGTGCAGACAAATCTGAATAGAATAGAAAATGATGTAATATTTCATGACAAAATATGAAAATAACAACGTAATCTTGTGTAAAAGGGATTGGTAAACCATGTATGGATTAAAATAGGATCAAACGGTGACCTCGGTGTGGAGTTAGGGTGTGGTAGCATGATGTGACAGCGTCTCAATCATCCTTGTCTTTGTTCCTGCAGTGCAGAGAGCATCCAACAGGGGACAGCAGAGCCTCACATCACAGAACCTCGAGTGCAGCGGGGTCAAGCTTTTTATTTATTTTTTATTTAACCTTTATTCAACCAGATAAAAAACATTGAGATAAAATCTCATTTACAATGCTGAACTGGCCAAGAAGGCAGCAACGTTACACATAACACATAACACAAACATGTAAAATACAGAGAACACAACAAAGAAAACAAAAGACGAAAAAGCAGTCAGCTGGCGGGAGCAAGCCCGCGGGTACAGGACTGTGAAATGGGACTTTCAAAATAAAAGACAAGATACATGTGTATCCAATCCGTTATATAATCCCTGAAAACAAACTATTGCAGTCAAAAGTTGTTAATAATTGTTCATAATAAATTATGCAGACCCTGTTGCAAATGTTTTCAGAAAAAACATACTGGTAATTTCCTGATGTCTTTCTAATATTACATTACTTGTTAGACGCTTTTAGTGATCATTATTTATTGAGCAGTATACTCTTTCACATTGAATCATAACAAGTCATACTGAATGTAAATACAACTGACTCTAAAGTAAGTCCCAGTGTGTGACATTGGACATTTTGAAGACTCAAAGTCCCATGCAGAAGGTAGTATATTAGCTAGTCTATGTAATGTGCACAGAAAATAAATAGTTAACTGAATGCTGGGATGGAAATTGCCTATAAGCACTCAGTAAAACATAAACACACACAAAAAGCTTCTGAATGATAAGAAGTATGATTAAAACATAATGCACATTACCATTTTGAGAGAGAGTACCTAAGTGATACCTCATTCACACCAACGCGACTCTGGTTCAAGAACTGTGCTAGAGCTTTACAGGTTCAGAACCGGTTCTTCGGTTTAGCTCCGGCTCTTTTCACACTGCCCAGAGTCCGACTGGCACTGCGTCATTGCGTCATCGGTTGCGTCAGGACGTAACCGTTTGCGTGCCTGCTTCATAAAGCCAAACCGTGCGGAAACCCCTCACAGCTGACACCAACAACAACAACAATGGTTGTGCTCCAGCCAGAGCCGGCCCGACCCATTAAGCGACATAAGCGGCCGCTTAGGGCCCCGCAGCCNACAGCTGACACCAACAACAACAACAATGGTTGTGCTCCAGCTTCTTCTGTACCTCTTCAGAAGACCAGACTCCCAGTAGGTAACTGGTCTCTTCAGTGGACTACTGCTGCTTGTTAAGTTTCTCCATCGTTGTGTACAAACCAGATAAAACGCCGGCTTTTTGTTGTTGTTCAGGAGTTGATCCCGCCCCTGCCCCCGCCTCGACATTAGCGTAACGTATGTGGTGCTTTTGCTCTAGCCGGACAATTTTTTGGTGCTTGAAACAAACCGGATTCCGGAGCTAAGAGGCTGCTCCGCTGCGGTGTGAACAGGAAAACCCGGTGCTTTTCAAGCTCCAGCTCCGAACCGGCCCTGAAACACCTTTGGTGTGAATGAGGTATTAAAGAACTCAGAAAATAATCTCTTATCGAACTGAGGCTCCAGTAAAATACTGACTGNTGTGTACAAACTGGATAAAACGCCGGCTTTTTGTTGTTGTTTGGAGTTGATCCCGTACCTGCCCCCGCCTCGACGTAAGCGTGACGTATGTGGTGCTTTTGCTCTGGCCGGACAATTTTTTGGTGCTCGAAATGAACCGGATTCCAGAGCTAAGAGGCTGCTCCGCTGCGGTGTGAACAGGAAAACCCGGTGCTTTTCAAGCTCCAGCTCCAAACCGGCCCTGAAACACCTTTGGTGTGAATTAGGTATGAGTCAGCTCCATGAGGTCCTGGAATGCTTTTCAATTAACACGTGTGCCTTGTCAAGAGTCCATTTGTGGAATGACTTGTGTTAGAAAAATATCACTCGTCACCGGCTTGGTCTTCAATATCAGGATACATGTATTTATTATCCTTGCAAGAATGGAAGTAGTCAGACTACTTCCATTCTTGCAAGGATAATAAATACATGTATCCTGATATTGAAGACCAAGCCGGTGACGAGTGATATTTTTCTAACACAAGTCATTCCACANTAGCAGTTCATCAGTTAACAGTGATGGCGGTGGCAAAAGCGTCTCACTTCTTGATAGAGAGATACAAATACTGAATAGTTTAGATGAGAAAAGGCATCGAAATGCCAGGTTACTAGTATTTATCATGTAAAAAGGGAACATGAATAACCCAATCTCTCTGTGCTCATGTAAACACCATGTCCCCATGGCCANAGGATACATGTATTTATTATCCTTGCAAGAATGGAAGTAGTCATCCCACACAGGGCTGCGTGGGACAAATAGTTCCCAGAACAATGTCCTTCAGATGCGTATATACAAGAGAGGATGTTATTCAGTCACAAGATACATGTATACCAGTTCAAAGCAGTATTCTGTGCTTAGTTCAGATTAGCTAAGGCCCACGTAAGCAATAAACATAACAGTCATATGTCTATCTCCATAGAGGCTGAATCATCATGTTAATCGTTGTCACATATCATATGCCTAAAACAGTGTGTCCTGACGCTCTTCTAGGTAATCATACATCTGGTTATGTACACAGCTACGTAGTATGGGGGTTATTCCCTATCTTTATTCAAGAGCGTGGTATTTAAATTTGATAGCATACTTTATTGATTTCTTTCCCTAAAACCCTGTCCTCGCACCCTCGTACCCGCAAGGACACCAGGCCTCCTATTGGTTGAGGGATTTTGACAGGGTTGTTGCACAAAAGATCCGAGCGCGCACAGAAGAAATCTGAGTGCAGACCATGGGCGTCGCCTGGGGTAGGCATCCGGGGCTTTAGCTGTTTAGATGTTTTTTCTTTAGCCCCGGACAAATTCTCCCTCAATAATATAATACATTAACCTACTTTACCTATAGGACGGACGGCAGAATTGTAATTTNATTAATACAGCTACACCATTGTTTGGTTTCCATGGTAACACGTCTCTTTAGTAGCGCGCGCAACTCAAAGTCTGAGAGGGTGAGGCAGATTGTCACAGAAAACAGAACAAGAATCGACAACTACTCTACTCTCTGCTCACTCCTTTCCTGTAAAATACAGGTCCAGCCCACACATACAGTATGCTCCATCAAGGACGGGGAATTTCCCGTGTTCAGTGTTCAGAGGCAAGACACCACCAGACCAATCAGAGAGTTGCATGGAAATAAACGTGTTTTATTGGCTGACAGGTACGTACCTCTCCTCTGTGACAGTGTTTACACTTTAAACTGTCAGCCCCTCAAGTGGTGGCTCACACAACCACCCCAGAGCCACCACCTGAGCCAGGTGAACAAGGTATGTAAATGTCAGTAAACTTACAAGTTATGCGAACATGTAAGCAAAGCATAAATTACAGCTACGTTGACGTTACTTTGAATCGCACGGGTAAGCTAAACCGTTAGCAAGTAGCTATAGCTAGCCAGATATATTAAATAAACACTTTGTCATACAATATAAATGTTGTGTTTTTTAGCGTTACTTGGTGATTTCAAAGAAAGCTCTCTGGGAAATGTTGACTTACTGTCAGTGTTCGACATGAAGCTAGAAGCTACCTTACAGTAGTACACAGTTGATCCTGATTCCTGAGTCCTGTCAGTTAAAGTGTTTCATAGTTAGCTTAGCTAAGCATCAACCTAGCACTGAAATATATGGATGTTATGTGACAGTATTTCTGAGAAAAGTCAGCTGAAATGGTGGCATAGTTGCCACTGGTTTATGTGTCGACAGCACGTTTGAACGTATTTGCAGCAGTAAATGTGGCTGTTTGGCCACTGACGTTGCCATAACAACACCTGAATTTAAATGTGCAACCTCTTTTTGTGACAGATTTTGCATGAAAATATAATTCTTCTGATTGATATTTCCTATTGACAGCTAGTTTCTATGTGAACATTATGAGATGGACAGCCAGCTAACAAGCTTTTTATACAAATATTTCAGATCAAAGCTAATCCAGTGGGGCTCCTGAAAGGGGGCAAGGGACATATGCTCCCACATATTAAGCCTTGACCCCCATCTTAAAATTGATATGATCAAAAAATTATCTGCATTGTCGGCGGAGGCCTTTTTTCCTCATTATCATGTCAAATTGTACAGCTTTCCTTAGTTTTGAATGCAGAAAGATGACTATATTAGAGTATTAAGTGAAAATGACTATATTAAAGTATTAAGTAAATATATTAAGTGAATTACTCAAAGTGCATTTGTAAAGGAATGATTCTGTCCTATTGGCAGATAACTACTTTTAACAGTGATATCTACAATAGGTTTCTAATGTAAATTTAACTATTTTCAATTGGTTAGTATTACATTTTGTGACAGTGTGCTGACACTCATTTTAATGAAGACAAATTTGTGTATCTTGAAATTCATTTATTTGACAGAGCTGGAAACTGATTGACTTAAAATACTTGTTTGTCTTTACCTACACAGTCATCACAGATGAGCCAAACAGAGTAGAGGATGAAGAAAGGAGAACAGGACAAAGGGACACACAAGAAGGAGATACAACAGATAAGAACAACAATGAACAGGAACATCAGAACAGACAAGAGTCAATGGGTAACTGGGGAACTGATTTAGGGACTGCAGATACAGGGCCAAGGCAAGTGAGACATCACTGCTTTCCATCCGGCATGTTTGGCCAGCAAAAGAGATCATTGATCATAAGAAAATACCAAACATTATCCACACATTCACATCCATCATTGTCCCACAGTAAACACTTAAGTGAAAAGAAGTGTTACTCTCCATCCTCCAGTCCTAAAAGAAACAGAATCTTCAGATATTAGTTTGAGCTTCACATTTTGCAAACCGCCACTGCCTGTGGGAGTAAAATAGCATCAAGTAGATTAGAAACGGGTCACATGTGCGGTTTCCCAATTTTGTGGAATTGCAGGAAACCTCCCGTTGCCCACAGAGCCCCAGAATAATGTGTTAGTCCAAAAACATGCTTGGTTAGTCATTGTTTTAAATCATGCAGTTGCACTGATCACATGCAGACATACATTCACACTCACTCTGTCAGGTTGTAAAGTCTTGGTCAGGTTCACCCCAGAGTCAGTCATTGACAGTGCTTTTCTCAAGTAACACTGTCAGTCAGGGTCAAAGGTCATTTGGTCTCAGTCTTTTTGGCCATGTGTCGTGCTCTGCAGAGACTTTGATATTTCAGCATAGGCCAGGATCTTTCGTCTACAAAAATCTGTCATATATGGAGCGCCATCATTTATCAATTCACGAATACAACTATACCTTCCAAGATATCTCTAACTTTCCTTTGGGACAGCCGTTTCCCACATTTCCTGAAATTTGTTAGCCAAAAATGTAACTTCCTTAGTACTACTACTACTGCAGTATATTAACACCTCATCTATATAAAATGTCTAATAGATCTATTTCAGAAACTTGCGCATATAATTATTTTCTTGAGTCAAAACATTACCAGGATCTGTGTGGCTCTGCCATGTATTTCACAACGCATCATATTCATTTATCTTCAATTCTGGTATACTTAAAGAATTCCTTTTAACATCCCTAGCAGTGCGTGGAACCATGGGAGTCCGAACATGTAACAATCACTCCTTCCTTCATTAGGGATTCAAAAACAGAAGTAATTTCATCAATGTTTTGTAGTTGAATTTTAGGAATTGTCACCTATGGTAGGCACGTATTTACCTTCTAACATCTCTAAGATCAGGTCATCACTAATTAAATGGATGTCCATTCGAAGGTGGAGAAGCATGTCTTTCAAACTCATAAAATGATGCCTTGCGCTCCCTGTGAAGCTGCAAGTAAGACCTAAAAACCACATTCCTTCCGATTATATGGCTTTTTCTAAATAAAATGTGCTGTTTCTACTAGCTGGAGTTTTTACTAGTGACATCATTGTGTTGATGTCAAACAATGCAACAAAGTTTTTCCTGTGC
>NW_011361498.1:184976-215126 GCF_000735185.1 Notothenia coriiceps
GGATCGCGTCGATGCGATGCCTATATTTTCGCTCAAAAGGTGTGTGGTTCACTCCTCTCAGGAGGAGGACAGTCTGACCTCTGAGTCACTGGATTTTCTCGAGAGAGTCACAATGGAGTGCATAACAACAACAATCTCTGGTACCGGTGCGCTCTCTCTCTCTCTCTCGCTGGCGCACGCACACAAAATGGCTCGTTCCAAACACACACAGAGCCAAGCTTTAATGAAACACAGAGACCCAGACGTAATAGTACTGTATGATATTATTTTGAATCATAATTTTCTAAAATAATTTTTTTTAAATCTTTAAAAAATATATTTTATAACCATTTTTCCTCCTGGTCTCTCGCGCCCCCCCTGTCATGCCTCTGCGCCCCCCTGGGGGGCGGCGCCCCCCACCTTTGAGAACCACTGGTCTAAGCTAATACGTTTACACAGATAACAGCTGATCAACAGGTGCTAATCACCTGGGTCTAAGCTAACACGTTTTGCACAGATAACAGCTGATCAACAGGTGCTAATCACCTGGGTCTAAGCTAACACGTTTTAAACAGATAACAACAGCTGATCAACAGGTGCTAATCACCTGGGTCTAAGCTAACAATCCTAAACAACGTTACACAATAAGAGAGGCACAACACACTACTTGCACTCTGCTAAGTATCTACGGATTACGAGGGAGCTAACAGTATAAACACACACGAGTAGAGTATCACGAGGCTAGAGGCGTCTGTCTCCCAACACAGAGCCTCCAGAATGATCTCCGTTCCCAGCCTTTGTACTCCTCCCCCGGGAGATGTGCCGGAAGGGGGCGGGGATTGGATGACGTCTCATCCAATCACCTCTTCGGATGCAGCGAGGGCGGGACGTCGGAGGAACTGCGCCGCTCATGTGTACAAACACACACACACACACACACACACAAACAGGTTTAACAGCCTTAACAGCCCCAGGAAGGCAGCGGCTGTAACAGTTATGGTTTACTGTAATTCAAACTTTGTGGCGCTAATTTATAAATAGTTATCAGGAAGGCATGACAGTGAAATATGCATTAGGCAAAGCGAGTGTTCAAAGTGCACCAAAGGTGAGAATGAAGAAAGGCATTATGAAATACAAACATGATTAGGGTTTAAAGAGTCAAATAAACTAAATTGACTGAGGCATATGAATTAACCCTGAACTGTAAAACTGAATCTCATGTAGCGCTGAATATAGTGGGTACGAGCCCACCACCCATTGTGCTGCAGTGCGGACAAAAGGAAGTTCACTTCCTCTGTAGACAGGCAGAGAGGGAGCAGCAGATGAGTAAACCAGGTCATGGGTGACTTAACGTTTAGTGTCAAAGTGTCAAAATGACAGAACTTAACTGCAACTTCGACAACTTTGATGTCATTTTCATAATGTACTTTTTTGCACTAAAACTATGGGAACCATTTGGAGTTGGTATTGATTATCATGCTACGATTTTACTGTTCGCCCACTTCGGATCAGATGTGGCTGTATGTGGCCCCTGAACTGAAATTACCCCCCTCTTCCTCTAGCAAGTAGGCCATCACCAGAATGAGGTTAAAACCAGGAAAACCTACTTTGGAGAGTGGACTGACATTGTTTATGATATTTTCAAGATGGAAAGGATAACCCTTGCTTTGAGACTGCAACAGGGAATATTTTTGACGAGATGGGAAAAATGTATAATATATGTTACACCAATACGATGGTGTAACATGAATCATTTGTCTAGTAGGGATTCTTATTTTCTATGCCCCCTTGTTTGAGTAGGCTGCAGGTATACCCCCATAACCTTGTTTGTGTTTATGTTCATTCTGTATGTTATAGCATGATTGAAGAGCCTGCCTCTGTATTATCCACAAATATGTATGTTTTCAATTTGTTATTTTATTGATTTTTTCAATAAAGGTACATAAAACAACAGACAATCAGGTTATTAATACAAGACTGTTCCAGGTAAAATGCAAAGTTAAATGAGGCAAAGGACGACACGCAGACAACAAATCACAAAGCATGACATGTTACAATGACTGTATAATACACAGGGAAACAATTATAAACTGACCATTTCAAATCCAGCATTCTTCCAAAGATATTGTCCAGTGTTCATTTAGATAGCTCCAAACAATATTTAACACAGAGAGATTCCACCGGTTTAGACTTCCCATCCAGACATTGTTTTATTTTTTCCCGACTCATTACTTCTGAGATCGATGTTTTCCACATGGAGATAAATATGTATGTTTGATTTGTGATTTCACTGTAAACTACAGAAGGCTACAGAGAATAGTGTATTGTCTGACATTTTGTGAACATTTTTTGAAAAACTGAATACAAAAATCATTTCAAAAACAGTCTAACTCTTCCTCTGTATCACTCTGTCTCAGGTTTCAGAACCTCCTGTGGTCCAGGAAAGCGTTCGTGGACAGCATGAAGGTGTACGGCTCCAGCTACATCTACATGCCAGCATTCTCCATGAAGCCCGGCACCGACCCCTCGCTGCGGGCCTACTACGCCCTGGCCGACACCTCCTCCAACCTCACCATGCTCTTTGCAAACCCAGAATTCCTGCGCTCTGTGGGTAAATTCTGGAAAGGGCGCGGGGTGCATGCCAAACGGCTCTCCACGGGGCTGTTCCTGGTCTCGCTGGCCCTGGGGCTGTGCGAGGAGGTGACGGCCTACGGGTTCTGGCCCTTCTCCGTGGGACTGGACGAGCAGCCGGTCAGCCACCACTACTACGACAACATCCTGCCCTATAAGTGGTTCCACGCCATGCCCGAGGAGTTTGTCCAGCTCTGGCAGCTGCACAAAAGCGGCACGTTGCGCATGAGAGTGGGATGCTGCCCCCCTCAGGAATGAGGGAGTTAGAGCCTCCTGATCGAGCGATAGCGGTCAGTTCAGTGGGCTACAGGAAGCAGAGGAGGATTGTAAAGCGGGAGGAAGTTAGTGCGCATATTTCCTCAGAGGAACCTCTGCACTCTTTCCACACACACTCCTGCTGCCCCCCACCAGAGCTAATCCCTAATTATCATAACAAAGTCCTCCACCCAAACCAGCAGCATCGGGGCACACATGCAGCCAAAAGCACACATTCACACAAACATGCCATATCTCCTCTCAATTCGGAAATGGTGTGTGTTTATGGTATGTTGTGGAAAGCCTCAGCTGGTAAGGTGTGGGGTTAGATGAGTGGGGGATGTTTTAGTTTTTTTTGTTGTGCTGACTACTGTATCTGAATGACATATGGGACAACTGGACCAAACCCCCCCTCTGGGTCTTTTCAAACAGAGACAGAAGGAGCTGAGGACCAGGGGGGATAATAAAAGGCACTGAAAGACAGGCGAAACGCGAACAAGGGAGAGATAATGGAATCTGGGTACGTAGTAGCTTGAATAGGACTGAAATATAATGGAGGAGGGGAAAAAAGGACTGGCAGGGGGAGAGAAGAGTGAAAGCTGGCTGGTATGTGCATGAAAGGATTATTCTCTCCCTGCTTTACTTCAACCAAGTGCTTCATTGGCATTTTCTGGTGCCAAATAAAGCGTCAGTTCAGGAGCCATTAGAAAAGGAGTCTTAGGTAATATACATCCCAGAATGTTTAGCCAAGTTGCATTTGAACACTTCGCTGGAAAGGGATATTGAGTAAACCATTTGTTGTTTTTGCCAAATTGTGATTGTTGGGATTAATGTGAATTGTGCTTTTTTTCCGGTTCCTCAGTGGCCAGGAGAGAGAGAATAGACACGTAGTAATAAGACATGTTTTTCAAACTAGCCTCACACATAGGTACCTCACCTGGAAGCGGACATCCTCACTGACTTTATGGTACAATTCACTCTCAAGAAGGCTCCTTGGTTTAAAGAAAATCTGAGTCATCGTGGAATCTGTACTATACTTGCCAAGGGAACAGAGCTCTCTTTGATGCCCACTCTGACACTCTCCTTGTTCTCTCAAATGGAGAGACACTGATATAAAGAGAGGAAGTGACAGAAAAAGACTGACTCAATCTCACAAAGTGGCATTTACAGTAAGTGGCTGACTTTTGTTCGTGCGGTTATTATCATTTTTGCATCCGGATGCAGGAAGACCTGAGCCTCTGTCCTGTGCATTTTTTATAATTGTGATTTGTATTTGTTTGTGCACAAGGGAAAACAACTCGCTGATGTAGAAGCTAACACTACGAACACAATCGTTGTTGTTTTTTGTACTTGCAGGCCTTGCAGATGGAAAAACGTGATTTGAAATGTCTTTTCTTTTTTTTTTTTTAAATGTTCTTTTAGAGTGATAAATGTGACCATGCCATATTGTCGATACTTCAACACAGGATCACTCTGCATGGACAGTGCATGGAGTGTCCCATTGACTGTCATTGAAAATACTCCTTAAGACTCAAGGTACGGAACATGTTAATAGTTTATTGATTGATGCTGTTACTCCTCTGTTAAGCTGTAAAAGGTCCAGTGCCTTTTGAGACACATTAAGGCATAAAGGATCATCTAAACAAGGGATATCTCCGAAGCTGACCATGCTCTTAAATGTTTTATTGTTTTATGTTGGCTCTGCGGATCAATCGTTGATATTGAATAACTTAAAAGAACTACAAACTGCTGAACCAAGTTTAAAAAAAGCATTTGGGTCCAAACGCAGCATGTGGTTCAAAACTTGATCAGCACTTTTAGCTATGTTTCTTATTTGCACCTTTCTGTTTTCTCTCTGCTGCCCAGTATTGTGAATGAGTGAGACTGGACAGAGTGTGAATTGTATATCGAGCATGTGGATTTTTAAATGTGTACGTGCTTTTTGTACACATGTTTTTGTATCTATTCCCATTACTGTCAGATTCGGGCCTTTATTCCATCCATTGAGTTTTCTTATCAAAAGGGAGTTAAATCTGTCATGTGACTTGAAGGTCTATGTTTGAAACGCTTTATTCTGTTGATTTTGCATGGAGGAACTTATAAGAGCAATCTCACCATCGCAATGAGGGCAGAATATGATTTTTTGACATTCCAACTGAAGGTTCCTTATCAAGAGGCTGAACACGCCACTATGTTCTTGACAGTTTTATGGTTGTGTTGTATCACTTATTGTTGCATTGGGAAGGTACTTTTACGCTTTTTTTGCTGAGAAGATTTACACCACTTCTCTGTGTCAAACATGGAGCTAGCAGCCAGTTAGCTTAGCTTATTGAAAATTGGAAACAGTGGGAAACTGCTAGTTTTACTTAGAATTTACATTAAAACAAGATCACAACTTAAAAAAATGCAGGCTCCACAAGAAAATATCAACACAGATTTGATTTACAATTTCACAGTTGTGGTTTTTTGTAAGAAATCTGCCTACAATTAAACCGCCAAGCTCATAGCCACATTGGGAGACATGATCGATCCTTCAGATTGTAGGGATAAAGTTTAAAATAAAGTTACAGTCATAACGATATTTAACTGGCTGCTTGCTGTTGCTTCATATTTGTTTCGAAGTGTTTCTTTAAAGCTGTCATGAGGTCTTTGAAACTAAAGTCGAACGGCACAGAGAGAAATGGCACGGACACAATGGCAGTATTGTCCATTTTCTTGCACTTCTGAATCTGCGGTATGTGTGGCCGCAGGGAGACCAATTTGTTCGAGTCTGTTCCTGGAAAGGTCACATGTTTGATTCCAGTCGCAGCCATATTACCAGCTGATCTCTGACGTGATTATCACTATGAGAAGTGCCACTGTGTTCGTGCCCATCGATCCGTTCCGTAGCCTTCCTTCATGACATGATGGTGAAGTCTTCTAATGTTTGTCGTGGGTTTAACACGATGTGGAGATCGTTATTGTTCAAAGGTTTTATATCATATCTTCACCCGGGCTCATGCTGACACAAATCAAACTAAAGTGGGTCAAACAGTTGATGCAAACACATCTTTTGAATTTGTTTTAATCTGATTAAATGACTGCATTTTTTTATTTTGAAAGCCAATTGTGTAGGACTTATAATGCAATTATAGCATTTTTCAAATAATTTGATTGACTTTCTTTCTTTAAACGTAAGACATATTGATGAATATTGATGCAGTATTTCCAAGTTACTCTATACTATTAGATTAATAATAATAATTTGTAAAGACGGTTTGACTCACTTTTAATTGATATCAGCCAGGAGGGCTCATCTTTCTTACATATTTAAATAGTTGATGTTTTGGCAAGCTTTGTTATTTTAAACAACGGATGTAAATGTGCTTTTTTTGCCTTGACAGTCTGAATTTTATACATATAAAAAAACTTCTTGATGGTATTGCTGTTTGCGCCACTGAAACCTCCTGTGCTCATTCATGTCATCTGATTCTGCCTGAGCATGTTAGAAAATAAACCAGAAATGCAGTTCAAAATTGATGTAACAGTCTCAATGTGCCACCTGGATTAAACTGTGAAGGATGAATAAGTAAAAAACAAATGAAAACAACCATATCCATATAAAAGTCAAACACTTTTATCAAATAAAAGAAGGAAAATGTTTCCACTAGTTTCTTTTGATTTTGAGTTCCAGATGTGCTTCTGCTGATTTCTTCGTCTTGTTTTATTGCCAAATAATAATTTGATACAGGAGACAAATGTTGTGCAGTTTACAACTGAGGAAAGCATTTTCTCCGGATCGAAGCTCAGATGAATATGTGCACCAATTTTTTGACAGGAAATCACTTTTCTTTGGCTTTTCTCACCATTTGAATGCTTGGCCTTTGTGTGGGAGGAGGACAGATAGATTGTTTCGTGGTGAGGGAGGTTAATGTCGTCACTGAAACCCTCTGCCGACCTGTTTTCTGGGGAATTACGTTTTAAAGATCTCTCAGCAGCTGTCTCCAATGTTCCCATCCGGACCCTTCAGCTTCACGCAGCTGTTTCTGTGATCAAGTCCTCAATGTGTCTATCTGGTGTGGTGAGATAGGAGGGGGCGTATTAGGGAGGATAGGGATTTGGTTAATGAGTATGTGTTTTTGATCGGCTTCTGCCTGGAATAAATCCTTCATTACTGTAATATAAAGGAACAGTACTGCCTTCTAGGAATGATTAACCCAGGATCAGACAATTCCCAAACGCACTTAACAGTATGACAGGGTATAGGATGTACAGGAAAAGTACGAGCTAAAAACGTATAAAGATTTGTATGGATTCATACGGCATTTAATTACAGATGGCCTTATTAATCTGTCTGTTGGTCAATCAACTACTTTGTTCCCTATGTTCCCTATAAAATGAATCCTGATCACTTTGGGGATCCTTAAGGAACTCCAGGAAGTGTTCTGGTTCAAATCTTCGATATCAGCATGTTAGCACTGTCAGAATAGTAGCATGCAGGAAAATGATCAAAGAGCTGCTGGCATGGCTGTATAGTTTAATTCCTTAATGCCCTCTATGAGACAAATGTGCATCTTATCCGTGTAGTTATTGGTGAAATTTGCTAAATGACTGAATGGATCGGAAATATTATCTCTATTCTTTTATAATATGGCCGAGGTTCCAGACTCCAGAAATGTTAGTTTATATCTCACTTTATGTTATGTTGCTTAAAAATTACAGCCCAGAAGTGTGGCAGTGTTAGAGCAGACGTGCCTCACTTTTCCTCTGCTTGCCAAGTCTATGTCATATGTCTATTTCTGGCACTAAAGCAATAAACCCATAGAAAGTGGCAAAAGTTCAAACTTGAGAGGGATTAAGAAACTCTCTCTCTCTCACACATGAATAACGCCTCGGCACTATTAGAGCCTATTTTAGGAACTCTGGACACGGATGAGTGTTTCTCGCCTTTCCACAGCAAACAGCTCAGCTCAACAATCTGAATCAAATGAACCTGAAAATAAACGGTGTGTCGTGATTTGTATGTTTATTAAGCTAAGAAGTAATTACCCTTAAATCGGAATTAGCCATGTTTGTCTTACGAGACACCACAGTGACACAGCTTCTGCCCAAACCCTCTCTGAAAATCTTTCCCCCATACTGCTTCTTTATAAGCCTGTAATCAAACACTCCACCAGAAAGACATAACTTTCTTGCAGAGGTGAAGGCTTCTTAAGGCCTCAGTCAGATAAGGTTTACTCGCCGACACAAAGCATGTTTATTCATATCATTATCTGAAGGAGAGATTGTATACAACCTTCCAGTATGCATATTCAGAAGTAAGAAGAAGGTCATCTAAGAGTAAAAGGAAACAGATGCCAGCTTATTGTCGTACAACAGGGCGCCCAAGCCCCAAGGTCAAATAACTGCTTTCTGTACGGACAGAGAAACATGAACTGAGGCAAGGATAGAATACTCCTCTATCAGCTTATGTTTCATTTTCTTGGTCACTTCTTGTCACAGATGTGAAACATAAAAAGAGCTACATTCTCAGGGAGACTCGTGCTCTGCTGTAAGTGGTGACTGTACAGCAGAACAACTTTACACACTATTTTGGACGGCCAGATAACCTCCTTTGAGTCCATAATGAAAGACTAAGCATGTCTGGCTAGGTCTAGCTTTCATTTGCTTACCGTAGCAAGAATGGTGCACTAAGTGGCGATTATTCTTGTTTAAGAGAATTCTTGGATCTTAATAAATTGGAGGATTCATTTAGGATTTTATTAGCAAATCAAGTGAGCTTAATGTGTTTGCACTCAATAATAAAACAGCCTTTGGCCCTGCCAGTGATGCCAGCAGATAACAACAGAAAACATTGGCTTTGTATTATGAATGGCTGGTTAATTAATAATTGATGTAGGTTTGTTAAATTCCTTCAGTGCATTCATTCCTTATCATACTTTTGTGATACATACAATAATCCTGTTGTGTGGTTAAATTATTGAGGACATGTTGAGGAACATTTAAAAGAAAGAATAGCATGGCTATATTAACATTGCTTGATAAAACTTTTTGGTCAGCTTCAACTTTTGTTGCATGGAAAAGATCTTCATTCTGGTTTATAACAAGAACTGAATGTTACGTTGTGTATAGACAGTATCTGCTGTATAGTCTCATAGTGCATTGTATGTAACTGTCACGATTCTCGTGTTGTGTCACGTTTTTAGTTTTGTGTGTCTGGTAGTGGGTGTTTTTCTGTTCTCCTTGTCATGTTTTCCTCCCTGTGTATTGTCTGGTCTTTCTCCCCGTGTTTTCCTGTCTGTCGTTAGTTTCCCTGGTGTGTCTAATTTCCTGATTGTTTTCACCTGTCATCCCTTCTGTGTCTCCTGTGCTCATCACCTGATTGTTCCCACCTGTGTCTTATTGTCATGTGTTTAAATTCCCCTGCCTCCCAGTGTTCAGTGTCAGTTCGTTTTTGTCTCTTGTCATGTTCAGGTCTATGCGCTTTGTCTATTGCCATGGTCAGATCTTTGCTCTTGTCTCTTGCCATGGTCAGGTCTATGCCTTTTTTGTGCTCTCGTAAAGTTTCGATCCTCACCACATGAGCGATTTTCATTTTGTTCTTATTTTTTTTGTCCTCAACCTGAGATTCAATAGTGACTTTTTTGTTCATCTTGCCTGCTTTTGGAAAAATAAAGTATCTTACCAATACTTTACCTCTGTCTCCCGGGTCGTGCAATTGGGTCCTACCTCCTGAGTGCCTGAGCTCTTAACAGTAACATACGTGTCACCTTTACACTTACGAATCCCTGTTTTTTTAACACCACTGCTAGCTTACATAAATATAAGAGTAAAAGAGGTTACAGCTGCTCTATCAATCAAAAGGACTTTGAGCTAAATACTAATGCTAGCCTAGCAACATGAGGAGAAAAGGACATGTATGGTATTCATGTACAGGGGCTGTAGAAAGGTTCCTGGTAATACTTTATATAGGGTTAGTGATACATTTCAGTCTGGTCCGAGTGTCACAGCGCTTTCAGGGTGAAAAATCATAAACATTCATTCAATTTACGAAACATTAAATGTGCAATAATCAAGTCAACGCCCCACCATCGCCATATCAGTACATTATGGAGCCTAATGACCCCGGCCTTTTAGTGCCAGGTTCAGATGTGCTGCTACACTATTAGTCTACGCTCAGTCTGAAGGACGGCTCTGGAACTGATCAATAGTGTAATCCCACTTTATGTTGGCCACTAACTAGAGCTGGATGGTATTGTATTGCAGTCAAACATAGACACACAAACGTCATGTTTGCTTCGGGTAGAGATTCCAGCTTTAAAACAAATGGGGTTAGGAAGGGAGCCAATGGATTTCCCCAACTCTCTTAGCCTGCTGTACCGGTTTAACTGATGTGTCATGCAAACTCCAACATATATATTCTCTTTGTGCTTGTGGTATGTAAACATGTTAACATAGCAGATTCATGACCAAAAAAAGATCTGCCTCCACGCTCAATACCTCAGCAGCTGAGTGTTCCTGGTTAATTGTTTCCACGTAATCGATCAGGTCCAAGTAGTTTATGAATATTGATGCACTGTATTCACGTTTTATATATCAAATGTATTCCCTTCACATATGGACATGCTGTACAACTGAAAAAGGGTTTTCCTCTTGTGCAAAGCACTATTGCACTGCATGTCGTAAAAATGAAGTTGGTAGCACTACAACTGTTGCCTTTTCAAACCAGCAGTGTCACAATAAGACATAATGGCTATTTAACCATTATTTCACACATCTTGTATATCCATTAAATGTCAAACAGCATTTATATGAAAAATATAAATGCATGTGGCGCAGTATTAAAATCTGCCCTTTGTCTGTCACATTTTACCCGCAAATAAATGACGTGTCTGTCTTTTCATTTTTCATGCCCCATTTATATTTAATTTCCTCTGTTGATTTGGGACTATACTCCCGCCCTTTTCATGTGCACACACATGTAGCCTCGCACACAGGCGAGTGCTTGAGCTCTCTGGCAATCCTGTACAGAGAGGAAAGAGTCGGAGACCCAAACCTAAGGAGAAGCCGATGGGATCTGCAAACGAAAACACGTTTCCCCAACGGTGCCCAACGTCAGCTCTCATTACAAACAGCATCAGAACCCACTGGGCCAATTAGGGTGCGGGGCTGCACTCCTAAAAGCTGTGGGATTGGCCCGTCACTACAACACCCTCCCAAATGTTGACATTATGGAGAAATAATAAAGGAGGACTTGTGGGAGGTCAGCGTTGCACAGGAATGTTTCAATTAGTGAAGTTAGAGTTAGAGGCACTGAAATACACACACATATAGCTAGTGTGTAAGATCCATTCATGCACACGTTCTACTTTGATTTTCCTGCTAGTATTTTCATATTTAGAGTTGTTATCTTCCTCTTGGCCAAAAGTTAGCTGGGAAGGAGAGATAGTCAAAGCCTGTTATTCAAATCCAGGGGATGGAGGGGAGTGAACGCATTTTTAACAGGCTGTCTGTGATCTTTTCAATATTTTTTTAAAGGTAGCTTACAGCTTTCAAACATTTTAATCATTTTTGTTTTTCGAAAATGTGACAGATATATTAACTATTGGTTGTGAAATAAGAAGAAGAAAAGAGCTATGATCTATTCTCAGTAATCTAGCTCTCTCCCTGGTGGCATGCCACATTTCTCCCCCCATCCAATCCATAATATATAGCCAACAGGGGAGGAAGTGGAAAGCCTCTGGGATAATTTCCAAAGAATGGAAGGTAATTTGGAAATGGCCCATGTGGTCCATTTGAATTGACTGAAAGAGACGAGATTTAAGGGCTGCAGTTAAACTTTGGCCACTTTGGAAAGGAGCTGATTTAGCAGATTGGGGTCCTAGTAATGATCCCAACCAGGAGGGGGCTAACAAGAGAAATAATGTACGTATCAGACACATAAACAGACTCAATAACTTGATGTTACCATTGGCTGAAATGTCTGTGTGCAATGTGAAACAGACGATAGTGAACCCAGAATATGCAGATCCCTGCAGCTTCACACAGACTTTCTACAGTGTCTATTGACACCTAACTGTTTTAGATCCATAACTCACACATTTGATGTATGGTCCACTCTCAACGCTCTCATTGGCATTGTTTCTCGATGCAGAGGGCAGCAGTGATAAACCCCAGCACCAAACAGAAGAAAGATGATTTAGCATTAGCATAGCAAAGTATATAACAGCCATATATTCCCCTCAACAGTTGGTAGAGGGTTAAAGCGAGCTAAAAACAGTGAATATTTGACACAAATTCCTCAGGCGTGACACAAACAGAACCCCAAATCAATGTTAAAGTTGCTGCATATGCTTTTTTTGTAAGTCAGTAACTGTCGGCTAACAAGTTACAGTTTGTTTCAGTTGGTTTACTAAAGCTCTTTCATTAGAAAACTGTGTGTCAATAGTAAGTATTATAACAGTCAAGCTCAAACTTTCTTTGGTTCTGCATTTATTTTTGGTATGTTTTGGTAATTTGGCAGGTTAAATCCAACGTTTATCTTGCGTAACTACTGTCTGGGCAGTTTGTCCTTTTATCACTTCCTAATATACGGCTAAGATACGGCTGGCAAAAGAGTAAGATGAGTCACAACAGGACAGGAACAGAGAGAGGAGTAGGATAAGACACAGTCTGCCTCTGGAACAATCAAGCTTTGCTGCTCTTTCTGAAACAAGGAGACCCCCCCCCCCTGACCCAGCACTCACTGTATCTGAGTAAACGACCTGGCCTGGCGCCAGCTGGAGGCAGACGCTGAGCATAAGGAATGAGAATTACTAATTTGATTGAGCTCCTGTATGACCTTCCTTAGGGCAGACAAAGAAAAAAATCAATGTGGTTAAAAGCATTGGTAATTGGAAGGAAGACTACAAAATGCAGCCCCTGACACACAAGTCCAGCCATTCCTCTAAGATTTTACTGACAAATCAATGCACAGCACTCTAAATCAGAGAGAGTAAATTGGCTATCTTTTTTTTTGTTTCATTAATTGGAACAGGCAGGATATCTCTATCCAAGTTTGAGACCCAGCTAAATGAAAAATATATTCCTCCAGTTTTAATCCTGTCCCTAATTATTAATTTATCTCTCGCTAGTTTGATGACTCATCCTGCACTGAGGGGCATTTACGAAAAGTCTTCCAATCAAATGAGACTTTGAGCTACTAGCTAGCCTAGCTATGTAAAACTTCACTTCACTGTTTGTGGGTCGGAGGAACTAGTAGAAAAATATGGAGAGATCTAACAATAGATGAGGGAGGTGTGTGAGGAGCCAACAGTCTGTAGCTCTGTATCTTGACACACTCTAAGCCACCTATAGCAATCCAATCAAATGCATTGGATTTGATTTGAATTCCTTTTGTAACTGTATGCGACAGTACAGAAGCTAAAGACACTCAAACTTCAATTTCACTCCGACATTAAAAGCCTGGCCACCAACAGTGTTTTAATCTGAGGCCGGAGTGGTATGATATCATGTTACTGTAAAAGGCTTTTTGCAGTAGCAATAAGAAGAGTCCATTCAGTCTCGCAGACTACACTACACGGTCACTTTACTACCCAACACCCCCCTGATCACATCCAGGATTAATTTATTTCATCCCTAACACATGCGTTTTTTCTAAACTTAACCGAGTGACCATACTGCGACTGTTTATGTCATGTAGTATGTCTTGTAGATGGATACTGTGGACCCTTTCGGTTTTGGATAGTTGATAAACACCATTGAACTACAACTGCTTTAGTGCACATTTTTGTTGTAAGTTTTCAGGACGAAAAGCTTTTGACGATACCATAAAATAACTTCAGGCGGCTATATCATTAAATATATTCGGCATGTTTCAAATGGAAGTCTGCCCTGCATATATGGCATGAGTGTGCAGAATGGTTAAACTGCTGAAACCACGATTTTCTTTACAAGAGAATTTGACGTGCAATTATTTATTTAAGTGACCTAGTTTTTGTGTCAATGCAGCTACAGGGTTAAAAGGGCATCTGATGGCTCAGCTGTAAAAGGCAATGTAACCAGCATAGGAACACACTTTCCATGGTGTAAACCCATCCTGGAACCAGTCACATGTCACCTCCTCCTGTACAATATAACAAGCTACTTTCATTTCATTTCATTTGTATTTGTTCCGCTCATGGTACACAAAACGCAATGTACAATAATTGCCAACAAAAACATGTCTCTACAAGCACACCATTGAGCGAAAAGGAGCAGGGTGTCAGGGTTGGGGGAAAGTAGGACCCAAATGCAGTAAAAGGACTAAAAGGTCAGGTAACAAAAAGCGAGCTTTATTTTCCAAAGCTGAATGACAAAAGAAAACGAGGAACAACTTAACATACCAAAACCGGGGGAGTACGAGGAAGGATCAGNAGGAGGGGGTGAGAGAGAGGAGATAGTGTAGGTCGTCCATGGTGGGTCCGGTGACTGGTTCGGACAGGATGGTGGCAGTAATCGGTGCGCATATATGGTTCGCTTTAGGCACACTATGGGATCTAGAATGGAGAGAGTTTGTCGGTTCGTGGGTTGGTGGTATTTATTTATAGAGAATATAAGTTGAATATATATTTGTGCACTATTATCCCCTTCTCTCTCTCTACGGTGTTCTTGCTTTTCCCTACCACCCTTTCCCCCCCCCTGGTACCCCCACTTCATATTGTCTCTTAATCCTCCCATTTCTTCTTCTTCTCGTATTCAGACGTGTTTACACACAAAGACATATCTATACATCTACATAAAGTATAGTACCGTATTGACACTATTTATTGAGTGACATGTCCTTACAAATGCAAAGTTACAAATTGTTTCATCCTACATCTGTTAGAACTACGTTTATCGAAACATTTAGGGTATTGGTACAGGTAAATTGAAAAAATTAATAACTGAATGACTGTATTACTTCTTCACCATTTCTAACTGTGTACACTGATTTTCTGTACAAGCACAGGAATTACTCTCATTTCTAGTTTGGCGTCAGGACGGACTGTAGTGTGACGGTGATTTTGGTAATGGTGGTTTCATATTTGTATGTTATTTTAGGTTAGGTTGGCGTCTTTCCACTTGTCACCACTGGAGTTTAACAATACCAATTGTTTACAATAAATAAACGTTTACATATGAGGGTAGATTCATATATTCATTATATCATTATAATGGTACGCTTGTTCGTACCACAACTGTCAGGGAAACTATTTACTGTTGGATGGTGGGGGGGGGGTGTCCTCTCTCTGCCTGCACATGTCTTTTATTTTATTGTTTCCAAGAATTGAAATTGTTTTATTTCCACAATGTAAGTTTGGTAGGAGAACAAAAGTCTTTACATGTCTTTTGAACCTGATTGCCAGAATTGGAGGGAGTTATTTATTCATACTTAAATAAAAATTAAGTTGTAATCCCTACTTTTTCCCCATTTAGAAGCCTCAATATTTATTATTATCCATATGTTGTAGTTGTTGTAGTGTCTCATTGGAGACTCCCTGTTATTCCAAAGGCCTAATATTCTGAAAATGCAATATTGAGAAAACGTCCCAATAGACCAAAGGCCTATGTGTCCGTAAGGCCGTTAACCTAAAAAAACAAAACCAATAGCAACCAAAGTCACATTTCTTCAAAAATAAAGAATATTCCTTTATGGCAAAAGCATGAACTGCCCTTGCTTCTGATTTGCTAGTTTTTGTTTTCGTTATATGTTGTATTGATACGCTTTATGCATGAGAAGTGATGTTGGTTAGGGAGAGGTAGAGTAGGGTGGGTCCATGCACTTTTGTTTATTGCAGGGAA
Source organism: Notothenia coriiceps (assembly GCF_000735185.1). Lineage (NCBI taxonomy): Eukaryota > Metazoa > Chordata > Actinopteri > Perciformes > Nototheniidae > Notothenia > Notothenia coriiceps. The sequence goes on from NW_011361498.1 coordinate 200,643, forward strand.
ATGTTTATTTTTTAAGCACAGGGCGTTCGGAATCATTTGCGTTTGTTTTCAGGCTCAGTGTCCACCAAATTGGCTTTTTGTCAAATGGGTGACTTTTCAGAAGACAGGGTTGTTAACCAATGTAGGCATTGGGTTTAAATGGTCCCACACCACGCCGCTCCCCCGCTCCCTTCACTGGCTTCCAGTAACTGCCAGAATCCACTTCAAGACACTGGTACTTGCGTACCATGCTGAGAATGGATCTGGCCCTTCCTACATCCAGGACATGGTTAAACCATACACCCCAGCACGTGCACTCCGCTCTGCATCAGCCAAACGGCTCGCTGCACCCGCACTGTAAGGGGGACCCAAGTTCCCATCCGCAAAAACACGTGGGTTTGCTATCCTGGCTCCAAAATGGTGGAATGAGCTCCCCATTGACATCAGGACAGCAGAAAGCCTACACATCTTCCAGCGCAGACTAAAAACTAATCAAGAATTATTAACAAAGCACTTACGTATATACTAATAAAGGACTGGCTTATCTAAACCCAGTTGAGTAGCACTTGAAATGTTTTGGCTCTATGAAACATGATGTACTTATATGATTCTGTTTTCTTCAAGTTTGTATCTTATTGTAAGTCGCTTTGGGTAAAAGCGTCAGCTAAATGCAATGTAATGTAAAGGAACAAAATTGTCCAATATGGTAATAATTCTGAGGAGTACTATGCTGCTTCTTTCTATTAGAGAATACTCCCTGTCTCAAGATTTGCTGTGTGATAGTTGGATTTAACTCGTATTTATTTGTGAATTGCAACATCAAAACACAAAGGTCTTAAAATTACATTTGTACATAAGGAGCCTCTACAGTTAATTCTGTGCATTATTGGTAGAAAAATCTAATTACAGCGATGTTCTAAATATTAATATAACATCATAGCCATTTTATTGTTTTTGTTTTCTCTATGTACTATGTAAACATTTGCATGGGAATAATTTCCATTTTCCATCATTAATATTTGACCACTCTGCCCTTGCTATAATGACCCAAAAGTAATAAAATCAACATTTTCCCTATCTACTTTGTATGACCATTTATTTGGTGCAATTACATGCTTTCTGCATAATACTGTATTTACATAATGGTACTAATGATAATATTAGGCCACTTTTTGCCTGTGCTTTTTTTATTAGCACCAAAATAGCTTGAAAAGAGAAACAGATTGCAATAATCATCCATGATGAGTAATAATCCTAAATATCTGATATAAATAAAATGCCTTCTCAGGAATTACATCAGATGGTTTAATTGTTCAGAAAAGCTGAATTTATATCCATTTGTGTTATGAAAAATTAAACAAGGCACAATTCATTTACTTTGCCATTCATTTAATCTCACCTTGTATACTTTGTAAATGAAAAAAGATATTACCTCTGCCTCTACTCACACACACAAGTGCAGCGTTGTTGAGAAACAATCTAACAAAGAAGGCAGATGAATATAAAGGCTGGATATCAGACTATTCATCACTGGATGATTACCAGCTGACAGCAGTAATTGAAAAACACTTATTGGAGTGGTTGGGGAGGAGGGCTGCATCAGTCCCATCAGACAAAATAACCCTCGTAGAGTAAGAGCAGTCAAAAGGTGATGATAAATGGACACATTTTCAAAAGGCAAGCTTCAGGTTTGCCTGTTGTTTTTACTCTTTAAATATCGTCTTGATGACAATAACAATATTCCCTTATATATATTTATATATAGTCTCATTGATGATGAGCATCTCCTGTGGGGGCATGTATTATTGTTCCTAACATCCCACTACATGATAACAGTTCAATTCATTCTGCACATTTTCCAAATAAAAACATTTTAATACATTCATATTTTCCTTGTTTTTGTTTGTTTGTCGATTGATTGTTATTTAGTCAGTGTAACCATTTAGTAGATATTGCCTAACAAAGTACCTATAGCTAAAACCTACAAAGTTCCAGACCAAATGTATATTACCACAACATATACAGGTTCTGTGTGTCTTATCACTCAGAGAAGGACAATTGAGGCCACACATTGTTCAGGACTGAGATTAGAATTTTAAAAACGGTGTCGCCTGTGGGATTCCATTTTTTATCAATTTATCTTGATTTTTTTTTTTGGAGGTATCAATCTCGGTCAGAAGTCTATCAGTTTGAGATAGCTCCAAAAATATGAATAGCTTTGCCATGATATTTAGTACATGAATGCATGGTCGCGGGGAATTAACAGAGTGACTGGCTTTTCCTTTAGGAAAATAGTCACGATTCCAAAGATCTTAACAATGAAGTTAAGATCTTTGGGATTGTGTGAATTGAGTCAACTATTGAATATATTACCATGAAGTTTATATCATTTTCAGCCACATGATAATCAACCTGACTTTAGCCTATAGCACCACAATCAAGTCCAAATAGGAATACTCTGGATTTAACATTCCCATCAGCCTCAGATGTGTTTTGTATGTGACTAAAATGGCAAGAATGGCGAGTGTCAGTGCTATGTACTCTGGTATTTGGCTCAAAGCACTTGTTTGTCCTGCTGCTTTTCATCTGCTCTGCTCTAAATCCATTGGTTAAAAAAAAACTTGTTTCTCAAAGTGCATTGGGAGAAGAGAGTAAAAAGTCAAAATGCTGTATGATTTCATCTCTGGCTTGTTAACACTGAAACTAGCTTTTTTCCAACTCATATAGTTTTGTCACCAATTTGCTTCAACCCACTTAGGTAAAACAGGGCAACCATGTTAGATGTTAAGCAGAATAAGTATGTCTTTCTTTACAAAACTCTGGAAATAGTCTCCTTCTTCCTCTTAACTCTCCTTCCTCCCCCCCCCCATAATATTCTCTCCCTCTCTCCCTACAGTACGCGTCATGCTCGGCTCCTGTGCCAACATATCTATCAGGATGCTGTTACTTAAGATGCCATCCATCTCTTTGAGCCAGCTCTTCCTGATATTCAACACGGCCAATACTTAACACAGCTTTTTAACCAACTAAGACATCATCATTACTTTGAGCGATAGGGTCTCTTTGAGTGGAGTTGTCCTCCTATTTCATCCCTCCTTCGCTCATTCTTTCGTCCTCTCCCCTCAACTCTCCCATCCTGTGTCCCTCGCTCTGCCATTCTCATCTCATTTTATCTCTCTGGAGAGGCTTCGATCACTTTACGTCCTGTCCTCTGCAGTGTCTTGTCCTCTGTAATGAGGGTCTTGTACCATTACATGCCTAGAGTGTCCTGTGTCGTCCATATCTGTGTCTTGTTCCATGTAATGTGTGCCCTTCGTCATTAGGCGGCTATTGTCTTGTCAAGCTACATCTTGTACATGTATGCACTTATCGGAGTAGCACTTATTGGACACTCACCTTTATACACACTCGGAAAGAAATTGCAACTGCTTATTTAGCGTGAATAGATATTGTAATGTATGTGCAAACTGACAGAAAATAACCTCAAACCACACTTTTTAAGGGTATTTTACACCATTGATCACTTTCAGCAATCTCTAAACCCATTAGCAATGAGACTGATGACGATTCACCCTCCGGGGACAACGGAAACTATTGTTTGCAGATATCCAATTATTATTTGTATTCTTGAAGTACTTAGTACGTTAGTTGAAGTATAACAGCAACTGAGATGTTTGTATGTTATTCCTACGCCAGAAAGTGATGCAGCAAAGCACATTTTTGTAGTGACATCTGTGGGCCCAAAACGACTTCTCCTTTTGATGACCATTGGGAAAGAGGTTGTTTTATGAAAGTCAACACTCGGGCGGACCTTTAAAAAGGCCTTATTCAAGTCATTTTGTCCTAGAAGTTCGTAAATGTGCTGAATTTAAATCCAGAATTGTTTTACCAAGCCAAATTGACGAGGAAGATTGCTCAAAGATCGTGGGAAGAAGTCGGTGTCAGGGTTGGGGAAAAATAGGACCCAAATGCAGTAAAAGGACTAAAAGGTCAGGTAACAAAAAGCGAGCTTTATTTCCCAAAGCTGAATGACAAAAGAAAACGAGGAACAACTTAACATACCAAAACCGGGGGAGTACGAGGAAGGATCAGGACAAAAAACCTCAGGAGCAAACATGGTAGCATGGACAAGAGCAACGAGACTAACAGGTATCATAGACGAGAAACGACGACGAACAGACATGGATGACAGGGGAAGACAAGACTAAATACACAGAAGGGTAATCACAGGAAAAGACACAGCTGGGCCGGGGAGGCAGAAACACAAGGGCTTTCTCACTTCTCTTATTTTTCATTTCCTCGCTCCTCGGTCTCTGTCTCACCGGAAGTTGATTTGTCTAATAAGAGAAGTGAGAAAGCCCTTGTGTTTCTGCCTCCCCGGCCCAGCTGNCCCGGTGCGGTCGGTGCTATTGACGGGACGCACATAAAAATAATTGCGCCATCAAAAGATGAGGACGTGTTCGTCAATAGAAAGAAAGTAGGCTACATTCAATCAACACGCAAATTGTTTTCATTCATCATGATAGGGGGACTTGAACGGCGGTATGGGCTGTTATTGAAAGTGTTTAAGTGCTGGAAATATGCTCATTGGATAATAGTTTGCAGGGTGCTTTTAATTGCCTCCTCGATTTAATGCAATTTAGGTATTTTTATTGTTTGCTCTCTCTCTTTAACGTGCATATACAACGTCATTATCGTGGTCTGCACAAACTTGTCATCATGCGTGTATTCTGCTAACTGCACATAACTATTTGATAGGAATACATTTCTAGCCTAGGCTATTTCCTTGTTTTTCGGTGATTTAGTGGGCTCGTTTGTGGGATGTTGCGGATGAGTTTCACCGAGACCGCCTGCTCTGAACAACCAATCACCGTACTGACCGCTTCTAAACTCATGCACGAGAATCGACGTAATCCATAGCAACGGCGCGTCACTCTTAGTGTTTTATCCTTCGTATGAGTAGGTCTCAGCGGCTTTGTGAATAACTTTTAAGAAAAAACTCCTACGTAAAATGTTTTAGCGCGAGTTAGGAGCACTCCGAGCGGTAAGATAAAATGCTTTGTGAATACGGCCCCAGATGTTCAATAATAACATCAATTCCCAGCCAGCATCTTTTTGGCAACCAAGCCCACATTTTGAAATGTTATCCTTCCAAATGACCGGTTTGTAGGCCAGCAGGATAAACAGAGAGGACTGGATAAACATTTAGATGGCCAAGGGAAGTGGTGACATAACAGAGCCTCCTGAAGCTGAGCAGTGATGTCTCGTTCAGAGGTACGCATGAGAGGCTTCGATGGCTTCGATGGCTTTGTGTGTGTTTGTTCAGAGGAACATTAAACCCTAAACATGTGTTGATCCACTAACTTTTTTTTATCAATTTCTGGATTAAGTGTTATAATATTAGTTAGCCCATTAAGCATCATCATTAGCTCATGATTGTATAATAATTGGAAAAAAAATGTTTTTTGTCCAAACAAAGATTCCTTAGTTTCAGCTTCTCTATTGTTAGGTTTGTCTCTAAAATCAAGCATAGCCAGTCACACACTGATATCACAGCTGTGATATTATAACACAAGCAAAGCACAAGTCACATCTCAGCATCAATCAAAATCAACCACAGTCACCAAGATGAAACTACAACTTAACCTTAGCGTGTTTTCTACCCCCCTAAACAATTTGAAGCCCAAATGATCAACTACTGTCAGCCTTTTCCAAGGAAGGGTGTTCTAAACCTTACTCTAAGACCAAGCAGATACCTTCAGAGACCAGAGAGACCAGGAATTGGGTCGAGATGTACAAAGTACAAACCGGTTTTATTGGGTTATTACAAAAATAGAGGATTACAAAATCCAAAAATGCAAAAGAAAAATAGAAAAGTTTTGCAAAGACACAAGATCAAAGGACAAAAGCATAGGCTCCCAAGAGAACCCCCAAAAGGACCACGTTTCTCCTTATTCATCATCTTTTATAGTCCTTTCCTATCTTTGAGTGAGAAGTGCGTCCGATAGGTTCAACTTTTACTTAATGAACAATTAAAATGTAAAGTTCAAATTAAACAAAAGAAGACTATAGCAATGATATGCAATTTTAACAAAAGTGAATAAGAACATTTTTCATGAAAGCACAACACATCGTAATGTCATGTTTAGAATTTAGATTTCTTTTAACTTCAATTTAAAATATGCAAACTTTATTCTTTAATTTATTAACAGAAACAAACTTAACAAAACTGTCTCTATTGTCTCTAAGATTTGTTGGTCCAGGATGTTGGTTCAAGTCTATACGCAGTTCACCTGCAACCTGTGTGCATTGTCTTCGTCAACCGTTGTAACCGCTCTCAAGGTGTCAAAAATGACAAGGCCTTTCTAGAATTGTGAGGTGCAAACTTTATGCTTGGCTTGCACATTCTAAGATGCTCAATGAGCATAGCTCAAAAGTTCAGGATGTTCTATCTCTGGTTTCATATGTCTGTTAAGACATTATTGGGAAATACTTCCCCAAACCAAACTAAAGCCAATTTAGCACTTTTTTTATAAATGGTACATTTAATAGAGGTAGGTGAGTGAGACCTGTCACGGCCACTTAAACCGCAGATCTGTCAACAATTTGTCTAATGAATTGGATAACTAAATATTTGTGGATATGAGCATTATTGTTTGGCAGACAAACTCAGATTTTATGAGAGTGTGATGGTGATGACAGACTAAATATTTGATTAAGAGAGAATCGTCATCTGAGACTTTTTTTCTGTTCTCAAGTATTTCTCTAAACAGACTTGATCTAGTGTTATTATCTTTTTTTTATTGTGCCAGAACCAACATGTTTCCAATCAAACAGGCCTGTTCTCCCGAGTTTGGTACCTGTTGCCATGACAACAGCCAAGGAAAATATCTCAATCCTTCATGTGGAAGCAGAGGGACATCATCAGCACCCTTTGTGTGTGATTTACTCCGCTTCACACATGGACGCGTGGGTGACTGTGTGTGCACACATTGTTTTGTTCCATTCACTCCTCAATGTCTCTTTTTGGCCGTATCCTGCTCCTCCAGTCCCTCTACGCCCACTCGCCACCTGGTGCACCAAATGCATGCTGGGATCTCCCAACTGGACAGATTGAACAGATGATCAGCTTTTAGTATGTGTGTGTCTGCAAAACATGCCACAATGGGTTTAAAATATGGGATGGGAGGAGGTTTCTTATTCTGCAAATAGGAATTCTGGGTAAGAGTATACTTTGTAGAACATGGTGTTCCTGTGTCTGTGGCAGGCACACACTCAAATCAGGTGCCCCTGTGTGTGTGTGTGTGTGTGTGTGTGTGTGGTGTTGGTGTGTGTGTGTGTGTGTGTGTGTGTGTGTGTGTGTGTGTGTGTGTGTGTGTGTGTGTGTGTGTGTGTGTGTGTGTGTGTGTGTGTGTGTGTGTGTGTGTGACTCTGCTGTGACCCTGGCTCTAGCGGGATGTGTCTAATGAGAGCTATAAATATCCCAGAACAGACCTGGCTGGTAAGACTGCAACCTCTGTACACACACACACACAAGCATAATAACACACACACATGAATGCATGCACTTACTCCCATTCCCCCTCCCACATAGGATGACAAGAAAAAAAGGGGCTTGAAAGAGAGAAGGATGGATGGATGGAGAGAGGGAGAAAAAAATAAAATAATGAACAAAGCTCTTCAGCACACTCAGACGCAACCCCCCCCCGCCTGCTCTCCCACCTACTCGTCTTGCCATTATTCTCCAAACTTGCCTTCCAGCTACTACATTGTGAGTCACTGCTGCTGGTGTGGGAGTCAAAACATCCCAGTCAATATCCGTGATAACAACAGAAGTAGATGAAAGAGGACGAGAAAGATGGGAACAAAAAATCCAGGCTGTTCATACTGTAGGCTATATTGAGTAAACACAGACAGGACTACTACACACTAGCAAGCACCCTTCCAAAGAGGCTCATTCTAATTATGATTAAGGGGCTTTGCTCTCTGCAGGTGGTTGTTGTTGAGCTGTGGTTACAAACAAGCAGCAGGGGATCTGGCAGAAATGTTTTAGAAGCTCCAAACTAACTGAGTCTGTCACCCTCAGCAGACAAAAGCACTTTTCTGATCTCCAAAGAAAACAGAAGGATTAAGACTTCCTTTATGGATCGAGGAAATATGAAGTATTATCAGGAGGCTTATCTTGTGTATATAGGAAGAGCGCTTATCAAACATCAATCATGACTTACATGAACTTCTTTATAACAAGATAGGCTCTGACTCATTTGAAAGAGCCTTTGTTTCCTTTCAAATAAGATTTTTTTTCTTCTCCCTGTGTCATGGTTTTGGATTGTTGTTTTCATTTTCCACCTTTTATTTTGAAATGTTTTCCTCCTTGTGTCTTGTCTGGTCCTACTTCCTGTGTTTGCCTTCCTGTCTTTAGTTTCCCTGGTGTGNAGGCGGTCTCGGTGAAACTCATCCGCAACATCCCACAAACGAGCCCACTAAATCACCGAAAAACAAGGAAATAGCCTAGGCTAGAAATGTATTCCTATCAAATAGTTATGGACAGTGCAGTTAGCAGAATACACGCATGATGACAAGTTTGTGCAGACCACGATAATGACGTTGTATATGCACGTTAAAGAGAGAGAGCAAACAATAAAAATACGTAAATTGCATTAAATCGAGGAGGCAATTAAAATCACCCTGCAAACTATTATCCAATGAGCATATTTCCAGCACTTAAACACTTTCAATAACAGCCCATACCGCCGTTCAAGTCCCCCTATCATGATGAATGGAAACAATCTGCGTGTTGATGGAATGTACTTTCTTTCTATTGACGAACACGTCCTCATCTTTTGATGGCGCAATTATTTTTATGTGCATCCCGTCAATAGCACCGACCGCACCGGGCATACCTGCAATTGCCATGAAGTTGGCTTTGATCCTGTGTAGTTGTTGATTGTCCAAAGGAAACCGGATAAACTGTTGGATGATATGTGGTCTAGAGAGCGCGCTGATGGTTTGGTTTATGGCACAGCTGACTGATGGTTGCGATATTCCTAAATCGTCGGCATTGCAAAGTTGCATTTTCCCTGTTGCTAAATATCGTAGTGTTGCCAAACATTTTATTTCCGGACTAATTGGGTTATTCCTGTTAGTCGGGGATGTTATTGCATCCTGCACTAATTCCACAACAAGTTTGATACCCTCACGATTTAGCCTATATCTCTTGATCAATTCACAGTCTTCCATTGTCTCCAAAACATTTCGTCTCGCAGCCATTTTCAGATTCTTTGTGAATAGGTCTTACTGAGTTAGGAGTCCTCTCGAGGACTTTTAAGCTCTCCTAAACTTAGGTGCTACTTTTAGGCCTAGCATACTTTGTGAATTGCTCTTAGTGAATAAAATTAGGAGTCCTAAATTTAAGACTGACACGCCACTTATGTTTAGGAGTTTCTCCTAAATTCGCCAGTTAGGAGCTACTTTTAGCCCTAAGATCCTTTGTGAATACGGCCCCTGGTCTTCAGACACAATAATTTCAATGAATTGTCAGTTTGACCCGTGGCCTTGACGCGTCGCCTGGTTTAATGCTTCCACTGCCTAATGCAACAACATGCATGCATACAATAAAGCCAAGCCAACTATCACTCTCTGTCACTGTGTAATTCCATTAGAAGGTCTCATACTGGAACTCACAACAAATCATTCAGTCAGTTGCCATGACCAGAGATGAAAAATGCTGATCCAGGCCTGCAGGCTAGCATATCCTATAAATCATTCATATTTATAAACAGATTAACTTTCTGGTGTGTAGATACGCAGGAAATCTATAGGCTACCTGAGACGAGAGAGGATCTGTCCTGGGGAAGAGAAAGTGAGATTTTCATGGGTATGATGACGGATAGGGAACAGAAAGAAACTAAATGAAGCTGCTTATAAGTGAGAAACTGGGAAATCAGATTTATTTTGGGGCTTCAAGTAAGTTGCAAAATATCCGGTTGAATTTAGGACTTGAACCGTCAGCGGGTACAGCCTCACACGAGCAAAGTCACATCAAATGATTCAAAATGTTTGACAAAGCTGCCGGTGTTTGCATGTGTGCAGTGAGTGATGTGTTTTAGGGTGTACAGTTGGCCTAGCGTCATCTCTCTCTCTCTCGTTTGGCTTCGCTGTCCTCCCCCCCTCTCTTTCCCTCTCTCCCTCCCTGTCTCTCCACAGAGCCACCGCACTGCGGAGGAAACTTGAACTGTGCCCAGCTCCCGTGAATATCACTCTCACACAGCTCTGTCCTCACCCTGCACACAAACCAGCCAATGCAAACACACACAGACCTATATGCATCCTACAAACATTGTGCAAAACATACACACAGACCTACATGCATGCAACAAACATTGTGCATCCCAAAAAGAAAAATGAAGAAAAAAAAAATCAACCTGTCATGCTGAAAGAGGAAGACTGATTTAGCCAAAGTTGCCTTTGGGTCTGTTTCTAAAAGGAACCGATCTATAAAGAGAATGTCGTGTCAAGGCATGTATTTATCTATTCATGTGCAAAAAAGGAATTTGGATGACGGTAAAAAAATATTTGCTTCTTCATTTCTCATCAGACATGTTGCTTTGGCACATCCTCACATTTTAGATCCCTGTATATTTTAGAAATTATTTATTATTATTCTATTCCATTAATGAGCTAAATGTACAAGTAGTGCATCATGTTCAGCCGAGTGCTGATGTGTTTCATTGATTTCAGAACGTTTAATAAAACTATAGGAGTAAAGGAACCAACTAGGTACATGGTGTTAAAATACATTGCTTAAAAAACATTGGGCATAGTTTTCAAGCTCTTGTGATGTGCCCATAGCAGGGCATTAAAGACCTGGAATTGCCCTTGTTGTTAAATGTTTTTTATCTAAACAACTAATCAAATGAGTAACTGTAATATGAGAGTAACTGTTACACTGATAACGAAACCCACACACAGTGCAGCTGAATCTACATTGTTGTGACAGTGCAGTGAAGTTTCACAGCTTTCATCGTCACCAATAAAAAAACTTCCAGCAAACTGGCTCCGAGGTGCCAAGTTTACTTTCACTGTCAATCACAAAATGCCAATGAGACAGAGTAAACTATCGAGAGTTTGTGGAACAAGCCAGATCTAAAAAGGACCACTTAATATGTCTGCCAGATAAGTCACTATCCAACCATTAGCCATAACAACTTGATAGGCAGACTGTATGTATATCAGGAAGTGTTTTCAGAGATTAATGCTGACTGAGTGATTTCCCCCCCCTGTATTAAAAAATCCCTCAATGCAGCTTGAAATAACTTAATCACAATCATCAATCATGTCAAAAGCCCAAATTTGATTTGTTTTATTTCCTATAATTTAAAATAAAGCCATCATTAAAGGCATTTTAAAAGGCACTGCTTAAACCATATGCAATGTAAGTTTTTTGCAGTTGCTGGCGGTTTAAGCACATAATGTAGGGCATATTCAAATCCCATCACTTCTCCTCAGTATACCGCTGTTGATGCACCACAGACCTCACGACAACATCAGCACTACTTTACTCGCCAGAAGCAAATAATTAACAAAAGATTCAGCTCTCATAATGTCTCTGTGAAATTGAAGTGGTTTATGAGGGCATGTTTCCCTGGATTTATTATTCAGCATGTTCCCAGATTCTTATGCAGCACTGTTCAGATTACAATAAAATATGAGGCGAACAATCTTCAGAGGAGAGATGATGAGCAAAGAAGAAAAACATATTTGAATAATAAAAGGAGGTCAAATGGAAGTAGGGCAAGAGTAAGCATTACGGATTATATTTTTGATCAGAAAGATGCCTTTTACCCAAAGATGTATAATTTGAAAGCACGATTATTCTTTACAAAATACACTTTGAAGTGCAGTGCCCTTTGGATTCAGAGGATGTGAGACTGAGGAAGTAACACAACTTATCTTCCGTCTAGACCAGGGATGGGCAACTTGGATGGTGGTGGGGGCCACATAATGTATTTACTGGCCACCAGGGGGCTGCAGATTCACTTGGAAAACACACACACACACACACACACACACACACACACACACACACACACACACACACACACACACACACACACACACACACACACACACACACACACACACACACACACACACACACACACACACACACACACATTCCATGTATTGTATGTAATTATTAACAAATGAAGTCTGAAATCTTAATTGACATTTTACAATCTTGCAGGGAACATCCTCTAATAAGCTCACCTAAAAAAATATCAGTTCACAGAAATGTTATTTAATGTTTACAAGTGGCATGTTTGTATTGAACAGGGTATTTAACAGTGGAATAAAACTATTTTTAAACTATTGTAAAGCACGGAAACTGTGTGTGCATTAAGATTAACCATTAAGATGACATAAACATGAAGCCATGAACACTACCCAGACATTAGTTGTCTAACTTGAACCTAAGACACTTGTAGTCTCTGCTGACGCACAATAAGGGGAATGTCAACACAGACACCTGTCAACCCGCACTCTGCTGTTCCTCAGCGCCGCTCCCCCTCCCTCCCGCTGAAATTATGAATGAAAAGCCAAGCGTATAGTAATCATAGATAACACGGCAGGGTCCGTGACAGTTTGTTTTCATCTGATTTTGGTTTTTAGAATATTAAACTTGTTTCGCCAAATTCAGATGATGAATGCAACTTTTAAGCTTGTAGAGGCATAATTACAAGCGGTAATTTAACGTCACAGCAGGCATAAAAACAGCCGGTGTTTCTTGTGAGTGTTTCCCCGGGAAACAAACACAATACACACAAACCCGTCACAGATTATTTCGCGGTGTTTGGCTGAAATCATGTACGCAGCTCGCGACGTAACTAGGAGTCTAGTGGACGGTATCAGTACTACAAGTACAAAAATAAAACGTGTAGACATTTTGAGCCCCACTAGTTAACTAGTAAGGTAAAACAGGCGTCAACTAGTTAACCTTTTGCCTTTACTAGTTAACTAGTGAGTGATTATTGGTGCTACTAGTTAACTAGTGCAGACAAATGTATTCCACTAGTCTAGATAACTAGTTCTGCTTCTTTTTTATAACTAGTTAACATGTCAGAGCTTTTCCAGTGCACAAGTTAACTTGTAAGACTTTTAGCTTCACTAGTATGGTCAGAGGGCCACTAGTTAATCAAAAAGCTTACATGTTGGAACTTTGGTGCTAGTGCTGCTCCTGGCGACACTAGTAAGGCTTATGTGGTAACTAGTCGGACAAAAGTGCCACTAGTTGCTGAAAAAGAGTGACTAGTATAATGTTTTATTGAACTAGTAAAGCAGAGTGCCAAACCTTTTGAGCATAAATATAACAAGTGCAATCAAAGAGCCAACTCAGGGCTCGACATTAAGGACTGCCCGATGGCCCGGGGCCATCTAGTATTTAGCTCGGGCCATGAAGCCTCACCTGCTGGTTGCCCGATCGGGCAATCTATTATACCCAGTACTCAAGTTGTAAAAAGTAATCAGGGGGGATGGTGGATTTTATCATATGGGGACATCATTTTTGCTGATAACCTGCAGAGGGTGGGAGAACAACCAGCAAAAAGATAATTATTATAATCCTAAAACAACATGCATTTTATGGATGTTCAGATACTCCTTTCATGGCTCTTGACCAAGGCACCTCAGAATTGGAGTCGGTCCCCGGGCTNCATGTGATCATGCAGAGCTGCGTGTCGACTGGTCAGCAGCAGCGGATCTCTCTCTCCAGTCAGATTAGACTTCACTAGCGTTTATGTCCATATCGATCAGATCCAGCTAGTTCTAGCTAATGATATGACTACCTGCTTATTAAAAGACACCGTGACCTAAACAATAAGTGTCGCTATGCAACCGGGTGAGGCCACAAAGTATAGCGCAGCATTATGCATTTGTTTACATGCCCATCAGAACCCCGAGGCATTACCAACAGATCAACGCACAATCAACCCATACAGCACATCTCTTTCTCCACATTAAGTGTTAGACATTAGAATGGACTACTCTTGTCTGTCACATACTCTTCTTGTCTGTCACATAAGTGGCGCAACTGAAGCGGTATTGCGGTAAAGGGAAATTATTTTGACCGGACATTTTGACCGAAGAGATTTAGATTTGCCGGCTAACGGGAACTCTGACGTCGCCATTGTGTGTGCTTTGCGGATGCACTCGGCTGCTCGGGTCTGCTCGGTCAGCTGCTGACCGAGCAGACCCGAGCAGCCGAGTGCATCCGCAAAGCACACACAATGGCGACGTCAGAGTTCCCGTTAGCCGGCAAATCTAAATCTCTTCGGTCNTTATATGCTGTCTGGTGCATTCTCTAGACTGAATTATAAGATGAACCAGCACAATATTATATTGTACAATTTCAATTTTATTCTTCATTTCACTTGTTTGTTTCTTTCCTTCTGCATAGCTATAAGAAATACTTAAGTTGTTGGTCAAGACACAAAAGTAGAAAACATT
>NW_011361498.1:215171-251802 GCF_000735185.1 Notothenia coriiceps
AGGTCTTCGCTGGACTCGTCGTGGGACTCGTCGGCTCACGTACGGCGTTTCGGTATTCCTTCGACCAATTTACAGTAGATAACATTACAAACATTTTTAACAGGGGCCATAATAGCGTAAATAATGTTTGTTTTGGCAGTTATAACTGCATGTAATGTTTTCTACTTTTTTCCATCTGGGAAGGCATTTGCCTTCATCAGATGGAAAGTGTCTTGACCAACAACTTAAGTATTTCTTATAGCTATGCAGGGCATGCAAGCGAGCAAACACAAACAAGTGAAATGAAGAATAAATTGAAATTGTACAATATAATATTGTGGTGGTTCATCTTATAATTCAGTCTAGAGAATGCACCAGACAGCATCTAAGACCTGCAAAAATCTAAATGTTCTAGGGGGAGGCCCCCCAAACCCTTCTTGCGTCATTTCGTCCGCGCGCATTTTTCAGGGCAATCTCTATTGGGCTCAGGGCCATCTGTAAATTAGCTTAGATGGCCCACAGGGCCATCTCCCAAAATCCTTAATGTCATGCACTGCAACTAGTGTAGGCAGCTGCCGTCTGGTATCAAGGATATGGAATAAATACTCAAATGGCTTGCCATACAGCCCTCTGTCAGGGACATGCTGCCCTCTGGCGGTGCTTCAAAGTATCTGCTAAATGTGACAGATCTACATTTCATGTTGGTTCCCAACATAATTTCCCTGGAGATTTTGTTGACAGCTATAAAATCACTTTCATAATCCTGCGATATACACTAACTTTGATTTAATTGGTGGGAATCCTCAATGATGTCACAGTAATATTCCTGTTGGGTGTAGAAATGTATTGTGATTGTTACCTTGGTTCATCCTAATGTTATTTTAATTAGATTACACATTGTATTAGTTTATTGTAGTTTTACAAGATGGCTGGTATGGAGGGATTGTGAATAATGTTCTTGCGATTTCTGATTTATTTATTTTTTTATATTTACCAGCAGTACAGTAACAATGAACTGTAGAACTATCTAGATCTCATGTGTTCAAATAGATACATAAGAAACCATGAAATAAAACTACATTATATTTATATAACTTAGTTTGTATTTCGAAATGTATTTCGAAAGGTCACTTTTACAAGCTATTTATTCAAAACTGAATCTTGTTTTGTATTATTACAAAATAGCACTTTTCACCATATTTGTAATAGTATTTGTAAATCAAGACAATGTGTTTAGGAAATATTATTGTGGGAAATGTATACAATGACAGTTTTATTTCCGACTATTTCATACTTATAGTGTGTTATTGTTCTCCATGCAAA
This sequence comes from Notothenia coriiceps, assembly GCF_000735185.1. Classification (NCBI taxonomy): domain Eukaryota; kingdom Metazoa; phylum Chordata; class Actinopteri; order Perciformes; family Nototheniidae; genus Notothenia; species Notothenia coriiceps. Next base: position 216,474 of record NW_011361498.1, read on the forward strand.
TTCAGAGGACGGGCGTAACTAAATACATTTACTCAAGTACATTTCCCCTCTTTGGGACGAATAAGGGTATATTCTGATACTGATTTTGTACTGTGCTTAGATACAATTTTGAGCTACTTCACTCCATTTAAAGCTACTTTATATATTTATAAAGAACTACAATTAAAAGGTAAATAATGTAATGTTACTCCACTACATTTATTCAACAGCTTTAGCGACTTTTAAGAGTCCAATTATTTAAATATTTTACGAAAAGTCATTCAGAACTTTGTTTGTCTCCAACAGTAAATGCTAGTTGATACAGCAATATTATCTGGAAATGTCACTATATAAATGTAATTATATACACACGTAAAGGCAATTTTTCTGCACACTTATTACTTTTTATACTTAAAGTAAATGTTGCTGATTACACTTTTGTAACGTTTACTGAAGTAACGTTGAATGCAGGACTTTAACATGTAATTAAGTACTTTTGACAGATAAGTATTGGTACTTTTACTCAAGTAAAGCATCTGAATGCCTGCACAAATTATTAATTTGAATTTTCTCACAACATTGATTCACTTCGTCTCCCTGTTGAAGTGTCTGTCAGTTTCGTTCGTCTCATTCCACCCCAGCAGGGGGCAGTACCACCATGCAGCCCTGCCTTTGTTTCGGAAAGCAAAGGATTCTGGGTGTGTTTTATAATAAATGCGACGTAGGCCCTGCGTTACACAGACTTTCGACGAGAAGGAACTTCGGACAGGACGTGTTGTTAGAGCTCCGAATATTTAGCAAACATTTGTTATAGGTTCTAGATTTTGTGGTACAAACAGTACAGCATTTTAGTAAAGGCTATTTTTGTTTTTTCTCACTTTTAAACTCTGAATAAGACACTTTAAACTCGCTCCACAGAAACGTCCCTCAGCCGCAGTCGACGTTTTTTTCCCTCTACAATTCTTTTTTGGACGGACATGTGTCAAGAAGTAATGGATACCAGATCGAAGCACACTAAAACCGACAGCCTGCGTAAAACCATGAAACCTGGGTCCAGATTGAAGTGGAAACTGCCTCGTGTCTCCACGGAGGGGGATGCGGCCTTCAAGAAGTGTTTGACCGGCTCTGTGAGGACCTTCCGAAAATGCCTCCGGCGGGAACAGAGACGGGCCCAGCTGGCTAAACTCGCCAAAGCCCTGGGAAAAATCGGGAAGACTGCGAAGAAGCCCTCCGTGTGTGAGGAAGTCCCCAGCGCGGCCTGTATGCTACCTCAACCATCGGGGGCAATGGCGCCGCCTAACACCACGCAGTACCTTATGGGTAATGTCTACGACGACTTACAGACGAACTACACCCTGACAGTTTCTCATGTAACATCTCCAAATCATGATAGTGAATATGTATCACCCAGTGTATGTGATGCATCAGACTCTGATTACGATAGCTGTCTTGCCTTTCAACAGAGGGACTTTGAGGAAGTGTTTGACCTGTACTGGTAACCGGATTGAACTGGTCTACGCGGCCTTGTGAAACTGGTCTACGCGGCCTTGTGAAACTGGTCTACGCGGCCTTGTGAAACTGGTCTGTCCGCCTCTCCAGCCGAGACTTACCGATAAGGGCAAATAAAAGGTGTGACATTACACTTTAAATGACATGAATGTGACCTGTGCATATTGTGTTTTTGTTCGCCCATGTTATTTATGCATTTGCTATGTCACAAGTTTCATGGTTGGGCTTTATTTGTCTCACAGCGGCGCACTGGATGGTGCCCGCCCAGTAGAACGAGTCCTGAGCACTGTGTGGCGCCGCCCAGAGGAACGAAACAAACGCACATCGGCTCTCGCCTGGCCACGGATTGTGAAATCCAGGTAAACCCGGGCAGGTATTGTGTTACCCTGCATTGTCTTGATGGCAAACGTAGTACATTGTGTTGCGATGTTGGGCCTTTCCACAGTTACTGTTGTCTGAGCGTTTTCCAGGTCGAATTCCTGCCGGGACACGTGACTCTGCTGCGAGAGGAGCAGGAGACCAAGGAGCTCTTCCGTCACGTGACTGACATAAGGTGACATTTAATGCCCATAGGTCATTTTGACTGTTTTCAAGAAGGTTAAAGTCCAAATGATGCGAGTGATAGATGTAAAGTTGTGTTTAAAATGAAAATATATGAAGTGATTTATCCTGATTTTTAAAGGGTAGTAATGTTCAATAAAATGTGCTTCCCAATGATACATTATTGACTGTTTGCATTTCTTTCTGATCACTTCGGTGGATTTTGAGTCCAGTACCATAGCCTTTCAATAAAAAAAAAAAACTTCAGTATTCCTGATCAAATTTAAAATATTTTGGTTTTACATCAATAAACATCTTGTTTCAGGAAAAACATTCAATATCAAACTAAATATGCTGAATACGAACAATTGGGTAGTTTAAATGCATTTTGAAAAATTTACTTGTATATTCGCGAGGATAATTTACAGCTTAATATTCAAATGGAGCTACAATTGCTTCTATATATGCTATAATATTTATATTCTCTGCACACATTATCCAGATGTTAAATACTGGTCATTGCCTTAGACTGACACACCATGAACCATCTCCATGTCTATTAGCTGTGGAAGAACTGGTGATGTAAATACCAATAAAGTAATCGGAATACCTCATATATACATATATATATGTATATGATTAAATATAGGTTAAAAATATATTCTGAAAGCTGCCACATGGTGGCAGTAGTGTCCTACAAACCAGCAGGTTACTGCAGCTGTGGCCGTAGGAGAGGCGATTATTAGTGGTCCCTCTTTTAGATCATATTTCAGAGGGGAACACTGCAGCACTTGTTCGTTGACATCTGGTGGCTGCTGGGGACAAAGGTCTCGGGTTACTAGTTTAACAAACATAATTCCTTTATTATTCTTACAGAGATTTACATTGTTACAGCAAAAGTATAGAGACCCAAACACCATAGAAGGGCAATATATTTAAAATACAAATGAACAGTTATTACAGTTTACACATTTGGGTAGAGTAGTAGCAGCAGTATTAATAAAAGCAATTAAGTGTAACACGTAGAAGATACTAATCAGAAGTCAAATGTATGTATTGCAGTTACTTTGAGATTCTTGGTACAGCAATACTATTATCAAACTAAACTCAGTGGTGAGTAGGAGCTGCTGTCACTCGAGCAGAGCTGGAAGTGTCTAATTAAACCTTATATAGCTCAAGCGCTGCCGGTTTAAATGACTGTGCTTTACGGTATGAGGTTTAGCTAATCTTTATCTGATTTAAAACCCCATTTGTGGGGTCTTGGAGGTGCTCTCAAAACAGTACAAAAGTTCCATGTCTTTTTAAGGAACAAAAAGCAGCAGGCGGTTATCTGGACTCTTTACATCTCAGTGTGTCTGATTCAGAGGCTGATAGCTCTGAGAAATGTTGGAGTGAAGCATTGGCTTCTACTTCTCTTATTGCTGCTGGGCAACTGCCTGCTTTCAGCATCTTTCAATATAAAAAAAACCCTGCCTGTGGTAAAACTGCCAAGTATGATGGTCAGCAATTACACCTAAAGGTACACTGTGTGGTGGAGACGGACTGCTGGTGGCTGATTAATGGACTCCCCCTGAGGCCTGAAACACCATCGATCCACTGTCCAGGTAGCAACTCGTCTGTGTCCATCTGGCCGTATGAAACAATAGTCTGTTCCACCCCAAGGTGTCTGGAAAGACAAATGTGCATGTTTTGGGAATATAACCGGAGGTGGTGGGAGAAGTACTCAGATCTTGTACTTAAAAGTTAAATTACCGGATTGTAGGAATACTGTTACAAGGAAAGTCCTGCATTCAAAATGTTGCTTAAGTAAAATTACAAAAGTATTGCCATCTAAATATACTTAAAGAACCAAAAGTAAAAGTACTCCTGCAGATTGGCCCATTCAGAATTATATGAAAGTACAAAAGTATTGTCATCTGAAGTACATATCATACAAGTTGGCCCATTTTCCAAACAACATATCATTTTAGAGTATAATTATTAAAGGTGCAGCTAGTTTTAATGACTTGCGGGTAGCTTGTGAATTTACTCCAGGTGTATTTTATTTCCAACCTTGATTTAAGGGTTCAAGGTTCAAGGCTTTTATTAGTCATACGTACATAGCTACAGTGTAGTTATGACAATGAAAATCTTAGGTCACATGTTCCTCCAACAGGGCAACAAAATAAAACAGAAACACAGAAAAAATAGTGCAAGTTAACACAAAAAGAGAAATAGTGAAATATTGTTATAAGAGTCTATATACAAGTGGTTGGAATATGATATATTAGATAAATAATTTCTAAGTAGCAGCCAGATGAATGTTATTTATGTTCTTTCAAAAGTTCAGGTGTTTAATAGTCTTATTGCCTGTGGGATGACACTGTCCCTGAGTGGTGGTTTTAGTCCTAATGCTGCGGTAACGCCGGCCAGACGGAACAGTTTGAGGCTGGGGTGATGGGGGTCTTTTGTAATCCTGAGGGCTTTCTTCCTGAGCCGCTGGGAGTAAAGATCCTCCATGGATGGCAGCTCCATCCTGGTGATGTGTTGTGCCGCCTTGATTATAATTCAAATAATGAATCAAAATGTAAGGTATTACATTATTGTGGAGTAAAAGTACACTATTTACAATTACACCTCAATTGTAGGGGGCTATAACTACAAAGAAGCAACACATTGAAATACTCATAAATGTACTTGACACCACTGTAACCTACTTTCTAGATATTTAATACATTCTTGGGTTTGAGTGAAGCAGTTCTTTCAAGAAGTTCACATGTTGCATGAGTGTCTCAGAACTACTTCCTGTACTGAATTAGATTGTATTTTACATGAAATGTCTGAGGACATTACAACAAGATAAAGCATTATCTTCTACATCAGATAAATGAAAGCATTCAAAAAATGTAGTGTGACATGACTTTTAAAAATACAATCCAGATGGGATAGTGTTACATAAAGATTACAAAAAACATTTCTCTGCTAAAATTCTTTAAAGTTTTTCATTTGTATTGGTGTAATTGTCAAAGAGCTTGGATTACCTTATTACCACAAGAAAACTACATTAAAATCAGCGAAGTGGTCCTTAAAATCAACACATTATTACAGTACTTTTTTGTAAGGGAATCTCTAGCACACGCTTTCCTCTGACCTATGTGGAGTTTTTTGTGTATTTAATTTCAAGCAAAAAGTAACTTCCAGCAGTTATCTGTCCCCCGCTTTAGAGAAACTCACTCATTGGAGGAAGTTTGGGCGCTTGGCTCCACATTAGAGAGAGGGCGGCCAACCAAGAGTTGGGATTTTGGCTGTGAAAGGACTTTTTCAGACAGCCTCCTTTTAATTGGAGTTGTTAAAATAATCTTGTGTGAATGTGTTTGTGTTGCTGTGAGTTCGAGCCCTAGAGTGTGAAAACACATCAAGGATAAATGTCAGGCTACAGTAAGTGAGGAGGGAATTAAGGGGTAATCTTTATCCTGAGGTCCTTTTCTACACCCCACATGAAGTCTAAAATACTGAGCTGACAACCGCCGATGACTATCTGTCTGGGCTGTGCTGACGTGTTTTGGTGTGAACTTCAGGACGCACCCGGGAGAGATCAGATTAGAAGAGTTCTTTACATGAATCAAAGCAGAGGAAGCAGTCATTCAAAGTCCCAAGAGAAGGAATTTTGGCAGAGATCCTTTGTTGAGAGAAGTGACTAACTAAAGAGTAAATATTTCAGCATTTTTCCATCCTTGGGTGGGACTTCAAAGTGATTTCTAACTGGAAAACGGGGAATGGTGGGGGGTGGGATCTGGGTGAGTAATCAGCTGCTGAATGATTAGCATTAAGACTAAGAGCATGTCCATGTAAATACTTTCTGGGCGTCAGTGGTCTTGGCTCCCTGGCTTGATCACCCTGATTTAAATATATTGGGCCCTCCATAGCATCCTGGGACAATGAAACAATTGAATATTTAAATGTGTGGGTTTACCTCTTCTGCAACACCTTTTATCCCCTGAAAGAGCTCCCTGCGGTGGAACTAAAGTAGACATGTTGCTGTACAGTGGGGGGCAGCAGATTGTCATAGCAGCCATCTTGTGGTTGACAGAAAGACAGGATCTGAAAGATGAAGAAACCTCAGGTTGAGTTCCAAATCATCTGACACACGACCATACCACCATTAAAACTGTATTTAATGTCTAAAGCTGAGACTTTTCTTTCCAACATTTAGATAGTTACTTTTCTTTAGTTTTAATATATGTCATACTTTTGTTTCATTATTCTTTCTAATGAAGAGTGTTTTTTTTAACCTTTGTCAATGGCCTGTATTTACTTGCCTTAAATTCACTTAGCAGCAAAACCCAGATTTTCCAAACTAAGTCAATTGGGTTTTAAAACATCTCAATTTGAAGGGCTCGATAATGTTGAAGAAGTGTAGGACTGGTACTAACATAGCAGAATTCCTTTTAAAGGGTGTTATCAACACATTCCCATCTTTGCGTTGTACAACTACAATGTGGTGAGTTACCCACTGAGTCGCTTTAGTGACGCAATTTGGGGTGAAAGGTTGCGCTCAAAGGCTCCTCAATGTTGGTAATCAAGAAAAGGAAAAAAAAGTGTTGCTTTTTAATTTGCCTTCCATATTCATCTGGGGATCAAACCCCCATGTTGTAGTCCATTCAATCATTTGTTAACTTCTTCACCATATTATTTTGCTGATGTCTTAAGTTTCCTGTCTCCCTGTGATTATCAAGGTTATTAACATAGGACAGTGGGCTGTTCCAAGACCCACTTTAGCCTGGTTTTTATATGACCCAATTGGAAAAAGCTAGCTAGCTGTGCCCAGCCCAGGGTGAGTGTTTTATGTCAACCACACATAGTTGAAACAGACAACCACACACACAGAAAATAAATAGGGCAAGAAGAAGGGGGCACTGACGTTACCCACTGCGCCCTTCGGGAATTCACCCCTCTGCTATGCTGGCTCATTAGTCAAAACACTCCGAGGAGAGGAACTGAGGGATGTTTGCGCCACATGTATTTCCGTCCTCATCCTCCCATTTCTCCTCTGCACAGACAGAGCAGGGGACGCTATTGGCCGTTGACCCAGCATTTCCAGAGAAATAGGCAGGTACAGAAGTGTGTGTGAGACACACTGTGTCAAGGGGAGGAATTTTCAGTATGCAGTGACAGTCCTCTAGTCCTGTGTCAAGGACTTACCAACCGGGTATATCTAGAGAGTGAGAGAAGTCCTGATTTAGTCACACACACAGAAGAAAATACAAATAAACCATGTTTTTGATGTTCCACTGAGCAAAAGCTGGCCTAATTTCAGACCCTTACACTGCTTCTTCATGGGCGTTTTAGTAAATATCAAGCTGCTTTGAAGACAGCATTGTGTACACTAGAGGAACTAAAGTGTGAACAGGGTACACACAATTGCCCTGCTCCTACATTGCCATTTATTCCATGTTTTTTTTTAACCACTGCAAATAACCAGAGGATTGATTGAATTGAAGAAACATGCTGTGTTAATTTGTGAGCACAGCACAAATGGCAAGTGTGACTCATACATTCTCACACACACACACACACACACACACACACACACACACACACACACACACACACACACACACACACACACACACACACACACTTACACACACAAACTTACACACACAAACACACACACACACACACACACACACACACACACAAACACACTGGGTTGTCTATCTTGTTCGATACTTTTACGACTGCAGATTAGCCTGAGTGCCTGATTCTCTGGTCAGAGCTGGTTTCATTACAGGTCAGGTGTCACACCTGACGGTCGCTCATGACTGCTGATTGGTGGATTAAAGCGAGGAGGCGTGGCTACATAGCTGTATCTGCTTAAAGTTCAGACATGCCATTGTCCATGTCAATTTCTGGCAACACATGTCAAAACCTGTTCAGAGAGACATCTAAAAAGTGTGATGTCCTACTCAGAAAGGTCGACAGTTGTTACTTTATGCTTTTAAAGTTTGAATTTCAATATGACACATCATTTTAAAAACATGTCACATAAAAAATGTATTAAATCCTATTAAGTTTTCATGGCTGCAATGACCTCCTTTCTTTGGGCTTCCTGTTGCTGTCATATAAATGAATTTAACATGGGTTAACTGTGCCTTCCTCTAACCTTTGTCGGCATACAATAAAATATTACAACCACAACAGGTGCCTGGCGCAGACAGACAGAAAATAGTAACACCTAAATGTATAGTGTTAGAATACAATGTACTAATTGAAGGATAATACTGAGAACATATTGTCTTGCAGCTGTGTTCATTTGTTTTGAAGAAATCGATCATCTTTTTGTGCATTGTGACTCTCCTTTGTTTAGTTTCTCATTGCTACTTTAACCAGCATTAGCTATGTTTCAACAGTGCAGCTGATAAAAAAGTGCAGAAGGAGATCAGGGACAGCACGGTGTGAGTCTCCGTGTCACTGTCACCGCAGAGACAGGAACAACTGTGTCATTGTCAGATATTGTTGAGGGCAGCCGAGTGTAAACAACAGATGGTTGAGTTAGAACCTGATCGGCATGTCAACGTTCAGCTCAGTGCTGTTCAAGAGGCTGTGTGTGTAATCACAATCCGAATCATGTATTAGTCCCACAGCAGGGACATTTACAGTGTTACAGCAACAACAGGTTAAAAAAAGGCAAAGAAAAGGAAAGCCGATATTAATAATATATATTTTTTAATAAAGACAAATATATTGCGACCATATATATCTATATATAATCCCTGGTTCTCAGGTGTTTTGTATTGGCTCATGATATGGCTTAGTGTATGGATTATAATTGACCTTGGACCTCTGAGCTCTTCGACCTTCACTACGAAATCCAATAAGGCAGGAATACCTTCTGATCTTCAATAAGGAAAACCCTGTGTCTCTAAGGCACATATATACCGTATCAATTTGTTATCCTAGTGAGCCTTCAATTACACAACTATGGAGATGTACAGATTGGTAAGAATCATGCAAGTGTGATCCTTACTATTGCCAACCAATTGCAGAAAATTACACCCATGTGTTGCTAACGATGCCAAGAGTCCATATGTGACATATGATGCCTGTATGTTAATTTATCATCTGTAAATGAGACATGACATTTGCATGAGCTTGATATAAATATTTGCTTCAACCTTTCTAAGTTTTTCTTTTTTTACCTTTACTGCAATGTTTTGGATATTCAAATAAAGAGGAAACAAACACAATCTTGTCAGATCCAACTAGTGTATGCATGATTTGAGTGGTGAACAAGCTGTGTGACACAACCAGCACCGCTGTGCACAGAGCTACATTTGTTTCTTTTAATTAGCAATGAGGGATGTACGGAAGAGGATTAGGGCCACATGATTTTTTTTGGTCAGAATTCTGACTTTAATCTCAGAATGCTGACTTTTTTCTCAGAACAAAAAAAAACATTTTTTTTTAAAAATCCTACCAATTTTTTTTTTAATGTGGCCCTAATCCTCTTCCGTAGGGATGGGATTGCTTTTTAGCCAAGAAAAATGTTGAGGTTTAGATAATATTTTATGTTGAATCCTTAACTGAAACCTTAGTAGCCGTCTCTAAACGTAATTAGTTTTTCTCAGTGAATGAACCACCCCACAAAGCTGAAGGTCACCACAAAGAAAACAGACCAGTATTCTCCAAAGATCACTGAGTAAATTCTGTTCAAAACCCTTGTTCTGGAGGCTTTGAGGAAGATACCTCCTGCCAGCAGCTGCTCTGTTCTGACTTTGTTCTGTGGCTCGGTCAAAATGAGGTGTAATATGCTTCAGTCTATACAGAGCTGTGAGTTTTGGCAGGAGCTAAATAAGATGGAGGGGGGGATCGATACGATGAGAGACGGGACGATATGAGCCTGCTGCTGGACCCGCTGCCTGTCAGCTATTTGTCACCCAGTGCACACATGTAGAGAGGTGCAAGAGACACAGTGTCACACACACAAACACACATCAGTTCAGACAGCTTACTTCTGTTCCAAAGCAGTGGAGGACTGTGCACATGCATACGGTACATGGAAATGTCCCTGCATTCACATCAAATGATGCTCTCTGTGTGTAAATGCCAGTTATGTCACATACATCACAACGGCTACAATAAATTGTCCAAACAGAAAGAAAAACCACCACACACGTGGAAGAAGATGAGGACAAAAGCTTTGAAAATGATCATGCTGCCTCACCAGTGGCAGGAATAAAAGAAGAACATAGATCTTTGCTAAATTATCTGCGGTGAAAGATGACTCACACCCTCTCGCCGCCTTGAGATGATGTGTGAGTAAAAGATGGGAAAGCATCAGAACAACAGCACATAAACAACTGCAGCTTGAAGATGATTGCAGACCTTCATCACTTGTACATTTTAAGGCATTACATGAAAGAAAAGTTTCATTTATTCTTGCTTTGTGGCTCTGCACCTGGTTGTGGGAACACATATCTAACCCCTAGGTACATCTCCAGAGAAAAATTGAACACTGTCATTGGATGGGTCTAAATTTGCTCTGTTCTGTCCTCTGACTTTTGTGGCTATCTGGGCTCTCCCAGACGAAAAGTGTCAACTTGTCGTTCTGGATGTGCATCAAAGTCAGTCATAATGCCTCCACAGCCTGGGTACGCTGTCACCACAGATGCAACATTACAGTACGCATCCAACAAATTGTCAGTCCACTCATCACAAAGGTAATTTTGAAGAAACTGTGGGGGAAACAGCACATGGCAAAAACACAACTTAGGAACAGCAGCAGTACGACATGCACGACATGCTGTACAGTACAATGTACAGTTCCAAAAAGCATACATATCACATAAACTGTAGGCTACATGTTCTGTCATCGGGAGTAGGCTATGGAAGTGTTTTCCTGGGCGCTCAAAAATGTCTTTCGAACATCAGAAACACTTTTAAAATCTTTATTTAACCAGTAACACAGAACAATTATTTGAGATCAACATTTGTTTTTCTGCAAAGGTGGGGCAAAGTAGGCAGGATAAAAAACATAAGAACAATACATAACAGCATAGAAAAAGACAAGATATTTCATCACAGATTGGCCAGTAAAATCAAACAAAGGGGGATTGGTGGAGGAGGAAGAAAAGCAGGTACACGTACACCACTGGCGCATTTCCACTGCAGGGCACAGGTTAAAGGGGCTGTGCATTTAAAAGATCCTTTTGAAAATAATCAATAAGGAGCAATGGAGGTGATTAAAAAGAAACATGTTGTTGGAGGAGGAAGAGGTAGTGGGTTAAGGAACCTGAGACAAACGGGAGGGGAAAGTTAACCATCAATTGATTACTTACAAGCGAATAAGATTATGACAACCCCGAATAACGCTAAGCAACTACAAAGAGATACAACAACTCCAAAGAGACTCAAAATTATCATAAAGAGACACAAAAGTACCATAAAGACACAAAATGACTCCAACAAAACACAACATGACTATAAAGAGACACGGAACAACTGTAAATAGGCACAAAACTACAACAAAGGGACAATTATCAGCTGTAATTTTGCTACAATTCTTGAGATAATACTGCCAGATTATAGTTAATACAATAGGCTAATTGTTTATGATTCAATACATGTGTTGGGCTTTTACATCACACACACTTGAGAGGAGGCCAATGAGCCACATTATCTGAAGACTGTCAGACTAAACTTGCCCCCAATTAATGACACAACAAGTGGGTTGGTTTTAATGCTCTGGACCAGGGAAGCTTTTTATATCTATTTGGCTGCGATGCCCTCTTGTTCACATGTGTGATTGGGCCAGTAATTACTTTTCTCATGGCCAGTTGTTGGAGAGAAGTCACTCGAGGATACCCTGAAACATTTTAATTAGCTTAAAATAATTACTCACCTAGATGGACAGATACAAGCAGGTGAATAGTGTTCTTTAATGTGTTTAGCATGTCGTGTAATTTGTGGAGCTCTAACACATAAAATTATCAGGATTTACAGCTTTTGCAATAAAGTCATGAAGTTTTGTGGGTTGCTTCAGTGCTATTTTATGACTTGGCGAGCTTCTCGCTGTAATCAGGAGCAGGTTCTCTGGATGGAGGGCAGGGTGAGTTATGTTGTTGAGTGGATTTCAGCTGTTTACATTTTGTGTTTCCTCTACCTTTCGGTCATTCTGCCAGTTTAGATTGTTCATCATTAGGTCCACATTGTAAGCACTTGTCTTTCAGTGAAATATTGCTGATTCAACTATGCATAAACCCCTCACTTTCACCATCGTGCAGCTATAATCTGTATTTCATGGCTGATGTTTAATGATGTCAAAACGTCTTAAGAAATAGGATGAGGGTAAACAGATTCACTACTTCATGTTTAGGTTTCATTTACAATTTACTAAGATTTAAGAGGGTTTCCCCGCCTCTGAGTACCTTGTTCATCACTGCTGATATTTCTCATCATTGCTGCACTCTCTTCTCTCTCACATCACACTAGTCTGTTGCCCTTGGCAACCATTTTGTACAGTTCATTATGCAAATGATATGGATCTGTGGGCCAAATAGATGCTCATAAACAACCAACCCCTTCACCCATCCCTGTGTTAGTCTATCTAAAGTGGCTACGATTAGCGTCGGAGGTGGAGGCGTGAGTTTAATTGAATGTCACAACTCATTTCGCTTTTCATATTTGCAAAAGGTCAGTTTTTTAATGAACACCAGCGTACACAAGTGGATGTGGTTGAGTAATTCTTATTCCAATTCAAGCCTCCTACTCGCCAAGAAATGGACAGAATTGCAAAGATTGACATTTCAGTACTTCTCCTTCCCACACTTTGGAAGACTCCCGCAGGGTTTATTTCTGCAGAGCCTGAAGTCATTTCTGGTCCGTCATTGCTAATACTTTATATAAACCAAACTACCAAACGGTTTCTTTTCCACTCCGGCTACCATTTCAAGGCAGAACAAACAGTCCTTTCTTTCCTTCCATTTTTCCCTCATTCGTCCATCAGTGTAATTGCTCTATTTCCAGGAATAGAAAGGAGCTGCCACAGACCTGTCAGGGAGCCGGTGGTTAAAGCGTCCTTCAGGAGACCATTCAAACGCTCCGTAGTTAGGGTTGTTTTGGTACAGTTTGGCAAGTTTCTCACACCTCAGTTGTGTCACTACACTGACGTTACTTTTTATAGACTCACCACCAAGCAGCTGGATCAATCATATTAAAGCAGACAACACATTTTTCAGCATGCATAAGTGATGCTTTCCAATGACAGTTATTTTGGTTTATAAGGATGTTTTTTTTAGTATTTACATCAGTGAATCTTTCACTGGGTTAAGTACAAATACACAGTACCAAACTGAATAATTTAGCTGGATTTAGCAATTAGTTACAATTCACAACATTAACAGTGTTTAATACTGCAATATGTTTCATTAGGTTTAAAATGTATGATTTTTCACTAGATTTAAAATGTATGATGCTTTACAACAGTTTAGTTGTAAAGAATCATACATTTTAAACAACAGGGAGACATAATACAATGTGAGTATGATACTGTATGTGTTGGTTCTGCTTAATTCAGAATCTTAAACTTCGTTTCCTTATGGTCAAAATTCATTGTCATACAGTAAGTTGAGCATGGAAGTAGCATGGAATTGGTGATCCAGAATATAACCTTCAAAATAACTTAGCCTTTCAGTGCTAGCTATTTCTGTCCTACCCTTCCATCTGTTGCAAGTAGGTACTGTGCGAATACAGCTCAATCTCTGTGTGGTATTTCTGTAAAGGTGGGAGAATAAGTGGCTGTTTCGCCCTCTCTGCCTAGCACACAGCTGTGACTCACTCTAACTACGTACAGCAGTTTTCTTCTTTCATCTCTCCCTGCTTTATTTCTGAAATTCCGTTGCTTTAAATTATTATTGCTTATCTAAAAGCATTTTTACGCTGCCCCAAGGACACATCACTTGCCAATAGAAACAGCCTTGAAAGTGTTTTCCATCTTCTGCTTCTCTGCGTTTGCTTTGTCCTCGTTCTTCTTTATTTTCCTTCATCGTTGTCTCTTGTCTGTGATATCAGTCATCCGTTCTGTGTTTTTCAAAAGATGAGAGAAGAGAGAGGAAGATCTGATCTGGTTTTTCTTGTTAAAGATGTTGACCTTAGGAATGCACTCATTCTTGGCAAGAATTAAATCACAGTTCAGTTAAATATGGAGCTTTAGCCAATAGAGTTAGCTTAGCATTAAGACTAGAAACAGTAGGAAACCATAAGCCTGGCTCTGTTACCATGCCTACCATCGCCTTTTCAATACCTTCAGTATAACATGAAATATCATTTGAACTATGCTGAGAAATATCAATGCAAAAGAAATTTGATATCTGTTTCCTGCTTTTGACATTCTCACTAAATATTTCTGTTTCTTTCTTTCTCATTCAGTCTGTCACCAAGTGTTAATGCCAAAGCACCACACTGGAAGAAATACAGTGTTTCTCACAGCACAAAAACCTTTTTAATACTTACTATGTCAAAAATATTGGATGGATAATATGGTCTGATGTGGCTCCAGTCAGAGAAATGTTTACTGTTTATACTAATTGCGTTGGGTTGTCATTTACCTGTCCTTATTAAATGTCAGTGTGTGTGTGTTTTGGAGGGCAGGGGGTAGTAGCATGGAGATCACACACGTTGCATAAGCCTGTGTTAGTGAGAAGCCTTCACCCTCTCTGTAAATTATCTCATCTCTGTCATTAGCCAATCTTCTGAGTCTGCCTTCCCTCCAGGCTTGCTGCTAAAATGCTAATGAGGCCCGTGCACTGCAATTACAAATCACACACAAATGCAGAAACACACACCTCACTCCAACTCCAAATAGCGGGGGCATAACAACCCAAATGCTGGGCATGATTTAAATCAATAGGGCAGACTTTTACTTTGGGCTATTTCATTTGAGATATTATATTAATCCAATATTACAGTCTAATTAAGAGCACTTGGTTTGGATGTTCAAGAGGGTCGAGGGAACCAAATGTAGGAATCGGAGACTGAGAGTGTTGGGTTTGAGATGAGGATGTTGTTAGATTAACCACTTTGGTTCAGACTGAGATATCCCAAAATCTACTACATGGATTGGTATAGACTTTCGTACACACAGTTGTGTCAGGACGAATTGGTAAACTTTCTTGATCCTTGAACTTTTTATCTCTTGTCCCTTATTATATAGAAGAGAAACGCTGCATAAGTACATCATTTAGGTCAAATTGAATAACTCCAATCAAATATAATGACGTTTCTTTTTTAGAGTGCCTTATGCGATGAACCATGGCAGATGGTTAATACCTTGTATCCTTAAGAAGAAGATTAATCCAACTCTCTTCATGCAAACATAATGCTCTCTTTCTCTGCTTGGCTTTTTACCTTAAACACACAAATACAAACAAATTCATCCTGGATTACAAAGCACCACGACCCTGTGGAAAAAGCTGATGTTTACTAGCTACATGTCAGATTCCTTCAGAGACTAAAGCTTGTTTTTTGCAGGTGACGTACACAATCGAAGGCTTTCTGGAAATTAGGCACACACACAGAGAAAAGCACAGTACATGCGACAAAGGTCCTGGTGAGGATTCAGACTGAGGACGTCACATCCACATGATAGGTGCCTTTAGCCAGCCCAGCCACCCACACAGGGATTATATTTGGGGAAAAAATGATGCAGAGACTCCAACAAATGTAGTTCAACATGGCTGGGGTGGGTTGCTGACTTAATTTTATGCTGATTAATCTGTACGCCTCATAACGCATTTGTCCCAGCCCCTGTTTGGCTTGCCTAAAGAAAGCAGGATGAGTATTGTTAACATCACCTATCAAATGTGTTTTTTTATTTTATAAAAGGCATACAGGCACTCAGGATTTTGAGTAAGGCATGCATGTTGTTTTGTTTGAGACAGAGGGAGGGAAAAAAATCCTGTTTGTATGCCGTTGCCAGGTAGAGCTCTGTAGGGATTTGAGTGTGTGTGACTGTGCATGCATGTGTGTATTTTGGAGAAATTACTTTGGGAGGCTGTGTATTTACCCTGCATGGCAAAATAATTTGTGTTGACTGTGTGGAAAATCAGTGACATGTCTCTTGCTCTGCCTGCCTCTGCAAAAAGTGAGAGTCCACATGGTGGCGCTCTGAGTCAACATCAAATCCCTCTTGAATGTCCCTGACACCTGCACCTGTTCTCACCTGATTCCCCCCCCCCCCACTTCTCTTGTGTCCTCTTGTATTTCTCTCTGTTTTCTCTCCTCTGTTGACAGAGGCTGAATGTCACACCATCTGCCACGCCATGTTGCTTTTGCTGCAGCCTTCGAGGTGGAATGTTATCAGTGCTGCTCCTGGCAAAGATTGTGGCCTTGCCTAGCTCTCAGCGGGCACACCATTAGGAAAAAACGTTATACATAAGTATAGGGAAGATTTATATAATTTCTAAGCATTGATTTGCATTTTTGTTTAGCCAAACTGATGGAGGGGAAGTGGAAGGGGGTGGAGGGAGAAATAGAAACGTTGGTTAATTCTGTCTGAGCTGGAAGCCTCGGCCATGGGGGCTTGTCTCTTCTAGTTCCAGAGAGCGCAGTGAAATGCCCTGTGGAGGAGACACATGCGCAGCAACCAAAGAAAAGTCAGTGTGATCAGCACACTCGCTGCCTGAGTCAGGGGTGGGGGATTTTAATAAGGGTATTTAAATGTGTTTGGTTGTGTTTGTGTATGTTATTTGTCTGTGTCTGAATGCAGTTTGAAGAAGAAGGAGTGTAGATGGGCTCCGATTGGACTCTGCATCAGAAACACACACATACACACACATTGCCTACACACTGAGTTATTTTTAGCCACTGTCGCACTCTGCCCAGCCCCTATGCTATTTCTCTCTCAGTGCAGACCCCCCCCCGCCACTCTCCACAATGAAGAGAAGGACGGCAATTCATCAGGTTTTCCTGAATACCCTTTTTGATAAATATTTCCTTTTCACTGATTTTTTCTTCATCAAATCACCATAGGTAGGAGGTGTTAGAAAGAGACAACAGGGGATGGGGCTGCAGGTTCATAATAATCTGGAAATGGAGTGAGATGGAGAAGAGGAATGACGAGAAATCAATCCTCCCTTCCTACATCTTGCAGTCTCATTTTCTCCCTTCTACTGACTGACACACCAGGATATTGATGTGTGTCTGCCCAAGCACCTCTCATTGTTGTGAACATGGCTATTGAACAATGACCATTAATGTCCCAGTATAATCAATCACAGACCTGTTCTGCACAGCTACCACATTTATAGTGTCCACCACTCTCTGCTGTTAGCTTAGCAGCTTTTGAAGTTCAATTGTTATTCTGTTAATTCACACATATATGCATATGTTCACCTTGCACTGTATTGATCAACTATTGTGAAAATCCCCTGCAGTGTGATTCAGTTTGAGCAGTAAATGAGGCAATTTCTATTTTGGGCTATACCCTCACTTTCCTCATGTTACACGATCTAGGTTGTCGATAAGAATTGCATCTTCACATGTCTCTGTGGTCAATATGTTTTTGTGCTCCGATTGATTCATTTATTGAGTTAGTATTATCGACTACTTCATCTTACACTCACTTGTCACATGGTCAGGCACATGCATATATACATGTAGGGTAAGTGTATGTAGTGCCAGTGACAACTTCCCCTAGGGAACAAAGAAGCTATTGTCCCTTCTGGTGGACTTGAATAAACCATTTGCCCCACACTGCAGTGCAGCTATACTGCCACTCCATCCTGTGTCCCTGCTGTAAAACACATGCTAACCCTTGGGACTGAAAAATATGTATACAGAGCGAGAATGATGAAGAACAAAGAACAATATAGTGCCTTTATATTGTTAAAAGATTTGAGAAGTATAATCAGGGCACAGAGCATGCAGTTCATAGCAATGTGGGAGCAATTAATCATTAAATAATCATCACTATAATTATGGAACATGAATTAGAAATTACTCAGAGCAGCCTAACCACTCTGAATCAATTAGTACTTATACAACAGATTGCCTGTTATGAATTTAACAGGAGCATCACTTTAATAAATGTATGTGACAGGGCAGTGTGCATTTTCTTTATTTTAATTGGACGCATTAAGTTATTTAGATACAGAACGTAAATTGTTTTACCTCCAAACCTCCAATGCATTTCAAAAGTTTATAAATATTGTGATTTAATCCACTACATGCATATGATATTTTTCTTCATTTCGACATAGGCTACTGAACATTGAGTTAATAAAATGTGCCCTTCATTACAGTAGATAGTAGGCTGGATGAGTCCAAAATAGCCAAATAAAAATCCTGGTGGAGGTGGTAGCCTATCATCAGATTGTTACTACATTTTTTATATGAATATCTTGTTTCTTATTTTCTAAGGTTACATTGTTACATACACTTAAGTAATTAGTATCAATAATAGGTTTTATAATGGCCTGCCATAATTCAAGTGGATATCTTAAGTTGAAGTGATTCATGGCAATACATATGTCTTTGCTTCTCAAATGTTGTTTCAATTAAGTATACACAATAGGTTAAGTGTCAAGGCTCTTGATTAATGTATCAATTGGATTGGCTCCTCTCTCTCTCTCTCTCTCTCTCTCTCTCTCTCTCTCTGTGTGTGTGTGTGTGTGTGTGTGTGTGTGTGNTGCCACGTCAAATCTGAAGAACTCTACGCCCAGACCCATGTATTGCTAGTTCAGAGAGAATAATCAACATGCTGCATAACAAGATAGAATACTAACACCTCTACCGACAGGCAGGAACAGGGAGACAAAACACTGAGAGCACAGCAGCCAAGGTTACAGGTGCCTCTGCTCAGTCAGGACAATATGAACTGATAAACTGGGTCAAAGTTATGGACCTTGGAAAATATTTCCCCAACAGTTACCTTAATTTTACAGGCGTTCATAGCCACAAGAAAAACACTCTGACAGATGTAGGTAAGCCCTTTGGTCTACAGTGAATGACGTATAACTAACTGCAAAGAAAAACAACTCAACAATGTGAACAGTAGCTAGGCTAACGCTAGCTACTGTTCACATTGTTCATTTTGTTAGCATATTCCAAGAACCAGCAGCAGAGGACGCAGGTGGAGCTGCAGGGTCTCAGGTAAGACTTTTTTGTTATTTTCTACCCATAATTATTGTTTAGTTTTCCATGACGTTCACTCTTTAAAACTAATGCTATTATATAATGTGTTCAGATGTGTTTTCTACAAGCCTAATTGATAGAAACACATTTTTTTATGCTGTTTCCTCTCGATGATGTTTCCCAATAACTTATTTTATCAGCATTATATGAAGAATTTAAAACGGTACTAGTCCTCCAACTGTTTTTTGTTACAGTAGAGTATTGTATTATTCTGTTAGGTGCAGAAATCAGGCACGAGGCACCAGTAGCAGGACAGAGACAAGAGGATAGAGGCCAGAGTGTCTCAGGTAAGTACCACTGCATTTCAATGTAGGTGATTATAAGTGTGCTATATTTAAGCTGATATGTTTTTAACATATTCTTATGGAATACCACATCACTTTGAAAGGTAGCTTTTATCGCATGAGTGCCACTTCACCTGCAGTGCTGCATTACGCTGTAAAATGTGTTTTGCAGGCTTCTAAAATAATTATTATCTGAACACACCAGTTGAAAGAGAAAAAAACCTTTAAATACATGTCATTTCTTTATAATTATTTTCTGCTTATTTAACCGTAAGGAATACATTGATGTCAATAACTCACAAAACGGCAGCTGCCATTCTTAGAGCTTTAAGGTGCTTAAATTGTGTGTTGAGGAGGTGTACCTGTCCTAATCTGACTTACTGTCGTTTTACTTTGGCGTAGCTTTGTTAGGTTTTCCCCATCATAGGTCTGGTCTTACTTGTTTTACCTCAGGTACATCACATCTTGTGGTCCTAAATTCTGTGTATGAGTTTCATCAACTATAAATACACGCATAAACACACTGTCAGAATTGTTGTACATTTCAGTCATTTTCCACGAGAGCAAGATGTTACACAAGAACTTGGAATCTCTGACTCTGGGCATACTTTTTTAACAGAAATCAAATTAACAGAGGTCAAAATATTGTATTAATTGATTTCTAGAAACTAAATATTTTCTATTGCATTGTCATGCTTTAGATTGGGACTGAAAGACTATGTTGGAGAGCCAAACCTTTTATTTCATACACTTGGTGTATTCATTGGTGTTTCTGACTGCTATTGTTGGCTGACCTGGGTGTGTCTTTTCCCATAAACCAGACAGTAATTTACCAGTGTTTCTGAGTAGCCTTGCCTTACAGTAGGTGTGTTACGCAAATACATCATGGCTGGAATTGCTTAGGACCCAAGGAAGTCTAGTGTGGGGCGTGATGTTGTTTGAATGAACGGTTCTCGAAAAAGCTGCTAACATGAATACAACATGCCAAGCATTCGGTCTATCCAAAACGGGGTTGTGCAGAGGCCCTGCTCTGCACTACTTCCTATAGACAGACACATGATACCCTCCTCAAAGTGCTATCACAACTCTTTGTTTTGGCTAAAACTAATTCTGGGGGTTTATACCACTTGGTTTGTGTAGAAGCTGTCAACGAAAACTCTCCAGAATATTATGAATATTATTTTCCTACCATGTTTCTATCTGTTCAATATTATCATGACCTGATGTTGAATTGCAGCCTTTTTTCTTCTTTTCTGAGCTCTTTGTAATGCTAGACAGCCTTCAAATACACAGGAATCAGAACAACATGCTGCCAGTCACCAGAACGTGATTTCCCTATGTAGATTCAAGCAGAGCTGAATCTCACCAAAACTGCTCTTGGTAAAAAAAATTGTGTTATAGTTTCTCCCACTCTTCTCCCCATTTTCCACAATCTCCTTTTTTTTTAAAACAACCAAAACGTTCTGCAGGAAAGGTTGACGTGACTGATGGCGCTGTGTGGAGATGAGTGGAACTTGTCATTTTCTTCCACAGAGCTTTTTAGTGCCACCGTAGGCAGCGGGGGATCCAGTGAGACGAGATAGCATCACCTCTGTCATTTTGTTACCATTAACACTTTAATCAAAGCCCTTTAGAGTTTGTGTAAGATATAAGCTCTTGGTGTCATGGTGTTTAACCAGCGTGGGTGTAACACTGATATATCTGTGAGATTTAACGATTAGGGAAATAGGTTCTTTCTGAGCAGGAAGCAGGTCTGCAAATACTTACTGATCTGTTATCACCCAAAATTAAAACACCTCTCATTTAGAAAAGAGGTTTGTTTGCTGCCTCTTGGATCCTGCCGTCTAGAGATCAACAATTGTTTTATCGGTCCTACCACACTGGCATCATTTCCCCAAAGGTCATCATTATCACCACATAAATCAGGGTTCTGATCTTAAACAATCTCAGGTTTGAATTGATGATCCTTGGTGAGAACAAACACCCTTTAGGAATATTACAGCAGTGTGTGAAGCAAATGTTTATTCATTTTTCCTTTTCTGGTAACACCTACTTAACATCTGCATTTTTCTTTATACCTTCATATTTAAAATCTTGCCCCAAATGTTTTGATTTTTATTAATTGAAGCTGATTTATATCATTCAACCAAATAAGAGTATTTACTTTGTTTAGATATTTAAGAATGTTTGTTTATATACCCCATGTTCATTAAGACAACGTTTTTGGTTGCTGTAATCCTTCTTTATTAGACGAAGGGTGAGTGTGTCTGGTATTCTAACCTCTAAAAGGCTATAACTGGAACATACTGTCAAAGGCTGTTGGCAAGAAGCTAATTTTACTGTTCGGTGCATCTCCCACCTATCAACACACGCATGCATGCACGCACGCACGCACACACACACACACACACACACACATACCAACATCCTTAGGGAGTCAGTTCTAAGTTTGGGAGCTGCTAAGTCTTGTCAGGAAACCCTATACCCCTCATTGTCCCTGGGACGTGAGCACATTTGAAGAAAGACGATGCTGCAGGAGGGTGGGTGATGTGGGTGTAGGTATGACAGATCTTAGTACGTCTGTTTGTGTCCAAGCTCCTAAGTTTTGTTAAGAGAGGTATGTGGATTCATGCATGAATGTACAGTGACTGCATTATTACTGTATTTACTGAGTGTGAAGCCAAACATGCAGTTAGGTTTGAGGCGTTTGATGCTGCAGGGTTCAGGAAAATATTAGAGGGATGCAAGTATACTTCACGGTAAAATTGCATTTCCTGACTGTCTGGGGGAAGGTTGAGACGGTTTGCTGAAGGGATTTTGGAATAACCAACAGGTATGGTGCTACATCTTCGGTGTGGGGGGTGTAGCCAGGTGAAGCCGCTTCATATCTGCCCTCGTCAACTCAAAGCTCAGAGGTCACATCAGCAGTTGTTAGAAGCTGAGTGTTTGAAGTCAGCCAAAGGTTGTGAGAGTCTTTTAACAATGCATTTAAGCAAAGCATTTCAGCTATGCAAACTAAATGTTTTGACACACTGTAAAAAAACACAGATTATATCAGTTTATTCTAAATCATCTATTAGATTATGAGGCCTCTAAGGGCTTGAGCTGCCTCCATGTATTATGGTAGTGTCTTTTGCTGGCATACCATTTTGGGAATTGGGGAATATCTGTAAACACACCTCTGTTGACCTCTCGGCCATGATGCCAAAATGAATAAACATGAGAGCTCTGTTACAACAGAGGGGCGATGTTGCACACTGGATTAGCTCTCTCTATCTCTGCAGCAAAGCCAGCGAAACTTTTTCTCACTATTATCATTCCAGCCATGACTCTTTCCCATCACTGCTTCTTCTTTGACTTCTTACATTTCCCACAGAAATGCTTCTCCCTTATCTCAGTGTTGAGATAAACATTATTACGCTCTGTTGGCTCCACACAATCTTTCCTCATAGTGGTTGATTATCCCTAATTGACAAAGATGTATGCATTGCAAATAGATGGCACTATGCATCTGTAATTAAGCCCAGAGAAGTAATATATTTTTAAAAAGAATTCACAAAAAGAAGAAATTCACCTCACAGCTCCAAAGCTCATGTTGTAGGCTTAGTTGTAATCAGTGTGTTATTTATGTGGTTAACTCACAGAATGATTCATTACTCCACTAAAACCCTGCTTACACTGAGGATTTCCTGGCATTTTTGTGCAACAATAGATGTGGCAAACATCACATAATTACATATGGGAAAGCGATTTCAATTTAACATTAACATTTTACAATAATGTTGCAAAATCCAGAGGACTTTAAGAATAAAAATGGAATAACATACTTGCTACTATTTTTCTGAATCAATTACAAAAAAAATGCTACATGTATTAAAACAGTTTAACAGAAAGTTATCATGACTGCCCCTCTCAACCATGCCTCCTAGAAATACTTTAAGGAAAATGAAATAAGGTCAATTCTTGAATAAACAGATTGTCGGCAAGTCGTAAAATGTTGGGTAAGGCTGCAGCGATTAGTCCATCTGCAAAAAAAGCAACTGTTAATGGTCAAACAATTATCCAGCTTTTCAACTTTTGACAATTTGCTCATATATCACAGTAAATGAAATATCTTGAAATTCTGAATACCATTTTTAACTCAATATTTTTTACAATTGATTCATATTTTAATCAATAACAAAGCTAATCATCAGTTACAGCCTTAATGCTGATATTAAACGTATCTCTTATATATTCACTGTCAGCTTATTTTTTTATTTATTACCTTCATAATCTGGTGCAATTTATACATAACTACATTTACAAATGAACCTTCTTTTTATGTATTCCTTGAAGTGGTGCACTAGTGTGGTGCTACTGTATCTACACACATCTTGAATACTTTGCTACCTCACCTAATATTTTTTATGTCCCCTCAAGTAAAGTAGATCATCATCCAGCCCAACAGAAATGTAGCTACTTAGTGTGAATTGGAAATGTACCATTAATTCAATTATGACACAAGCCTTAGCCAGCAGAATCCTCAAAGAGCTATTTTAATCATTATTTTTAGAGCACATTTATATTAATATTTAAATCCATGTGTGATATTGCTGAATAACACAGCCATTAGGTGCTTGCCAGCAAACACCTATTTTTGAATTTACAGTACGCGGTGTGTTGCGGGTCACTAATGTTCATGTTGGCTTCCTCCATGCATTCATTTTCTTTATTTATAGCCGCTGCAGAAGAGCTTTTAAAGTTTTAAAATAATGAGCCAACCGCTGCTGCTTATTAAAATTCTTTAAAATTCACTGTCGCTGAGCCAAATGCACATCACTCTATTGGTAAAGTAACACCGTTAAAAACGTTCACATTAAATTGCTCAAATCAAAAATAATATGACCAATATTCGTATATAAGTACTTGATAAATAATGATGTGAAGTATTTCCCTAGTCCCTTTGTTGTAGCGTGCACTTTAAGCAGTATTTATGGGATAACAGTGAGGCTGATGTTTTGGTTGTAAGCCTTGCTCAGAGTGTGTAGTCACTATGGGGTCGTCACTAGGGGGCTGCTAGTCCGTCTGAGTGCTCTGTGTGAGGCACCGTCTCCCCACTGAGAGTCTAAATGAGTGTTTAGAGGTAGAAGCATGGCACACTTTGCTATTGCTAAAACCACCAATACATCTATACAAACACTGAGCACAACACGCTCCCATACGAGCATGCGATGTGGGCGCCTGTCTGATTGATTCATTGTTTGCATGATGAGAGAGAATAATGGCAACATATAATCACAGATCAATGTGTGTTTACTCGAAAGTAGGACGGAGGCAGAAAATACAGCTTCTTCTTCGTCACAAATTGAGCGTGCAGCTGTCAGTCAGTGGTGCTATCACCATGGCAACAGCAAACGTATTTGTACAGTCCATTATAGCGATTTCTTGTAAAAACATATTTCAATTTGATTTTTCTTGCTAGGCGTCTGTGTGGCGTCAGAGTTCTGATGTCCCCAAACAGACTCCCATTCATTTTCCATTACAATCACAGAGAATTCAACAAGTAATGATTGACCTGACCTGACTTTGAACTATATAAGACAAAATATATTTACTGCTACTTACAAAATGTATTTGGCTAGATTTATTATTACAAATCATATATGGAAAAACAGGAGGACAGCAATAATAACTAATGACAATCTTGTTTGTCAGGAAGGACAGTTTACTTTGTTTTCATCTGGTAAGTAAACACACCCGTGTATCAATATAAAGCATCAATGAAAATGGATCACGCAACACAACAGCCGACTCTTTTTAATAAATGTTGACTCAAAGCGGTGGGCTTTTTTTCTGAACTGTAATGTTTGTATAAAAAGGCATGTCCTTCAGCATATCCACTTATGAATTTCCTATGCTGAGGACAGCCACTTTGAAAAATACTTCCCTGAGCAGGCGTGTTTACTGAAACTCACCAACGATAGCTGACCAAACGCTGGATGACTAAGAGTCAACATTGCTTTGTCTTCTCATAAACGATAGATACCGGGATCCACCATGACGGATTATTTAAAAAAAATAACCAACACACAGAAATTACTGCATTCCCTTCAAAGCAAAAAGCGGATGAATGTGTTGCATAAGGGCTGAAGCTTAACAAAGACCTCTATTGAAAAGGCAGGGCATAATTGAGTGACGACAGCAGAGTCTAAAAAAGAATCTCACTTGTTATTTGCCAAGGTAGCATCTTTTCATCAAGGAAGAGAGGCAGCATGCCCTCCAGAGAGTCAGGAACAATGTAGGGCACTGTCTTTATGAGGAGGATGGATTTGATTCACTCTCTGAATCCCGGGGTCATGGTAAAGCGCTGTTTAAATAAGTGCAACAAGCTTGACTTACTGTCCCATATTCAGGCTTATGGTATTTCAAAAACAGCACAGAATGCCTTCTACTCATCACTGAATTTTGGCCTCAATTTTCTTACAGGAAGTGCCTCTCCTTGGAATGTCATTTATACGTTTAAACCCTCCTGTTATCCTTGGGGTAAATTTGACCTCATTCAATGTTTAACGTATCTAAAAAAAATGGTTCACATTATTTTTTTTGCTTAGTATTTCATGACTTTTCCTAATTTAGTGAGGACTAATGGGTAAACATAAAATGAACATGAAGATCTTTTTTAAATGTCCTGTATGCACTTTGTACGCATCAGTGTTCCCCACCCCAGGCTGTTTTAGTGGTATAAAACATTTAAAAATGTCAATATTTTACACATATTTGTGTTGATTGTGTAGGATGATATTGAGGTGACAATTACATGCAGATGTATCATTGTAAAAAAACCTACCCTCTGCTCTAGTTATTGGGCCTTTAACAACATCAAAAAGATCTTTAACATTTTATTTCAGTCAGTGAGATTTTATGGTGATTTATATATTTTTCGATAGTCACATAATAGGAATTCCTGATGTATAAAGGGGTCTGTGTGGGGGGGGGAAGGTTAGGGTAATGTTTTTATTTAAATGGTGATTTAGGTAGTCAACTAATATACCTAAAGCACCAGAGACATACATGTTGGTTACAATTTGGAATATGATCATTGTCTTGACCCCAGAGGATAAAGGGTGTAAAGTCAATCTGAGGATAACAGGAGGGTTAAACAAAACAAAAAGCATACATTCTGAGCTCGTCCCTACTTTCTAGATGCTGATATGGGATGTCATAGAAGCATACACTTAATAGACATTGTGCTTTATGGCATAACACCCAATGCGGCTAAAAACCAAACCAGCATTCTGTTCATCAGCCAGCTCTTGAATCAATTTGAAGACGTCTACCATGTGACTCCATGTTGGCTTCATTGAATGTTCACTATTATCTGTGGGAAGCAAAATGCCACTCCACGGAAACAACCAGCTTTGTCTCTCAAACTGGAAACACAGACTATGGCATTAATCTTCTGAGATTGCATGTGTAGTCTGTAGGCTCGCCTCCCAAGGGGGATACACACTTATTAAAGAACACAAAAGAGACTAGTTTCAGCTTTGACAGAGATGACACATCCCGCCACTGACATGAATATTCAGGCAAGCACTTACCCCTTAATTCGCATTTGAATCATCCTCTTAATTTCCATATGCAAATAAGCAGAATGTGTCAACATCTGGGTAATGACTGGACTGTGTGGGATGATTGGTTTGGAATTGGTTCACTGTGCTTCATTTGCTCGTTGCTCTCTGGAACACAGTCAGTAGGGGCATTGTCGGAAAAGATGGATTATAGTCCTGTATGAGCCTGATCATTTTTATTTTACTACTTTGGAGAGATCTATCAGAGACATGGGGTGTAGTGAATGACTTCATCATATTTCACTCATCCGCAATGAGGGTTTTATGAGCTTTTACAATTTGTGTAATTATGAGAGATTATGGTTGGATCCTGGCTCCTCATGTTGAAGTGTCCTTGGGGAAAACAATGAACCCCAAATTGCTCCGGATGGTCAGACCAGTGCCATGCATGGTGACTTGGTGGTGAAATGTGTGTGAATGGGTAAATAAGAAGAAAAAGCCATGCAAAAGCATCCATTTTCCTGCAGCTCTACCATGTTCTGATTGATTTGTCAAATGTTTACATTATAATTTACAACAATAAAACACAGCAAAGCAACACATCCTCGCATTTAAAAAACGCAAATGGCAAATGTTTGATATTGTTTCTTGATTAATGACGTAAACTATAAATCATCCAGTCATTTTATGACAATTGAATAACAAATAAATCGGCTTATCCTTCCAGCAATAGTGTATTTCTTCCCGATTTCCCAAAGGGGGGTATCTCGATAAAGCGTGAGCTGTCCCCAGGCTTAGACTTCTCTCTGAACAAAGAATTGTTTTTCTTTCATCCGGGGCAGGAAGGTTAGGAGAGGGCAACCGAGTCTGATGTGGCATTATTGTGCTTAAATAAAGATTGGGCACTATAACACCATTCAAAACATCTATTGTTGATGTACCTTGCATTTCTTGCAGAAATTTGAAAGCAGCTTAAGGGCTCTGTAGGCATAGTGGCTCATTTTTGTGAATCCAAGCATGGGAATTTGCATGTCTGAGCTCAGCCAATACGGATGAGTCTACTCAGCCTGCACTCTATAAAGAGTCTCTGCTGCTCACCCACTAAATCTTCACTGACTGAGTTACTGTCTCTTGTGAATTCAGAGAGCTTGACCTGTAACCTTTGTTTGCTGCCTTCCTCTGTGGCAGAACACTGGCCATTTTTGTATACATTTTCCCTGTTGTGAGCAAAGACTTGAAACACATTCGTTAGTTTATTGACATTAGTCCGTCACCTCTGTTCAGCAATTTAATCAATTGAAATCCAAAACAAATAGTGAGAGAAGAACCACTGGCGATTGTAACCCTGTCAAAGTCACACTGTGTTCATTTGCTCTATTTTCTACACAGTCCATCCATCAGGGGAGTTGCTCCACATTTTATTCTTAGCATTTATTCTCTGCAGGCCCCACCACTGAAGTTCTTGATGTGAGAATACCAAAGGTTCACGTTTCATCTGCCACATATATTGACCTCGGAGCTCGGACCACCCACCGTGTATCCCCTAGCTCTCCTTTTAATGTCACATTCCCAAACGTAAAGCAATGCATGTTAGCTGGTCATATTCAATAGGTACACAGCAAAGCCAAGCATCTGTCCTTCACATGCACACACACACACACACACACACACACACACACACACACACACACACACACACACACACACACACACACACACACACACACACACACACACACGCCCCATGATATGTGCTGCTGGTCTGTGAAGTGAGTCCATGCTAAGAAAAGCTCCTGCATCCATCGATTGCCCCGATCTATTTTCCTTTCTAGCTCATCCCCTCCACTGAGTGCACCGCTATTTCCTTCACAGTGTCATTGTGACATGTGAAGACACATGTGGCGTCGCTGAGGTTCTAGACAGATTACCAGTCCTTAAATAGATCAACCTTTTGTATCCCCCATCACCCCTTCATTCCATTTTATCTGCTGTATCCATATCACTGTCTTACTGTCTCCTACTAAGTGTGTTTGCTATCAAATAAAGTGGATTACACCAATCCTGGGTGAGATTGCGTGAAATTATGGATTGGTAGCAAAGGTCTAAACCGTTTTGTGTCTTTTTAGGATTAAATATTCTGTAGAGACAAGACTGAGGGGGATAAAAGGAACATCACTGAAGATCTGACCCTCACTTACCCGTTATGTCCAATCTACAGATTATTAACACTTTTTGTATGCATACTCAAATTTAAAAATAAATCAGAATGTTAAACACAAAGTACAATACATTTAAAAAAGGATGCTAGCCAAAGTCCTTCAGTAGATATCACTGTAATATAAGAAAAACAGACCTCAAGCTTACCTGGACGCCCCAAAACTTAACTTATCCTACATGTTACATTTTGTTTATCAGGTGTCTCAAAGACAAAGGGAGACAGAAGAGAAGTGAAAAGTATGTCACCAGAGAAGCATAAAAAAAGAAACGTGTCTAAATGGAGAGGCATAAAAACCAAGAGGATAGGGACAGAGCTGAGGCATTGGCACTCTGACAACTGGTTTTGTTAACTTGGAGACACCGCTCTCCACCTGTCTCCACCATGCCAAGAAAAAACTAATTACCAGCATGTCAGATCTCCATCCTAGAAACGGCTACTGCCTTGGCTAATGTAACACCATGCCTTCGCTGCACAACAATGCAGGAGACATGACACGTCATGGCACAGCACTCATGGGAAAGATAGCATTTCCTATCACGCTCATTCAGACACAGCCTGCGGGAAATTCAGCCTCACGGTGTGACATTTTATTCAGTCAAACTTGGGCTTTCAGCTCTTTGTCCGCAACCATTCCTGACTGAGATCCTGAAAGAAGAAGATTTTCTTATTATGTAAGCAGTAATGCATGTGTGTGAGGCAAGTAGAGTCTCTCTCTCCCTCTCTCTCTCTCTCTCTCTCGCTGACTCACTTTGCCGCTTACTATCTCACCACCCGTGATTACAAAACGCAATTTCATTAAATAAAACAGGGGACACTGGTAATGCTGCTTTAAATCACTAAATTAATAAATCCACTGCATAAGCCATTGCATACACATACGCTTTAAGGCAATTGCCTACATACACACACGCACATACCATATATTACCCAGCTTCCTTAATAATATTCGGTCAAAAACCTAGTTGGAAATGCTTCTGCTGGGTTTCAGTTTATTTCAGTCTTCCTTTTATTGATGTTGCTGGCTTTACAGAATACTTTAAAATGGCCTTTTAAAACTTTTATCAACCTTTTACGATGCGCTGTTGAACAGTTTATACATCCATCATTTGGTAAAGAGTTTCTTATTGCTTTTGTTGGTTGTATTTCTGCGGCTACAAGATAGAATTACACATTTTCATCATGTACTCGACATTGATCATGATATCCAGGTTGTCTGTATATTAGTGTCAGACATGGTGAACATATTAATACACAACAGCCTTCTTCAATCCCTCAATTCCCAGCAATTAGATTGTCTCTTGTTTCTGTTGTTGTAATCAAAATTCACATTGTTTTTTTACGCAAACAAGGATTTCCTGATTTATTCATTGACTAAGCTACATCCCATCCCGTCTGTTTATAATTGTACATTTGATCAATTATTCACGACACGGAAAAACTATTTTCCATTACAGATGCGGTTCTATGGCGTTCTGTGTGATAATGACAAATTGTTTTGTTTCCAATCTACTGTGTACCGTCTAAGTTCACAAAGGTCTGTGCCTTGTGATGAAACCTGCTGTCAGTTAGAGAGTGTGGGTGGTGTCAGTGTTAAGCATATCATCTGTCAACACACACGCATGCTGTAGACACACACACACACACACACACACACACACACACACACACACACACACACACACACACACACACACACACACACACGTACACGTAAAGCTTCACTCATTTTGGCATCCAAGGCCAGAGGATATTAGCGTCACTGTGTGTAAGGATTGCATTAGTTCTCTACAGCTTCCGCCTGGCTGTGTGAGTGTGTGTCTGTGTGTGTTGTGTCCTGTGGCAGTGGAGACAGTTACATGGCAAGTGTTTAAGCGAGTCCCAGAAACACCTGAGCCCCAGTGTTTGCGTGTGTGTGTATGAGTGTGTGGGTTCCCTTGTTGAAGGGTGAGCTCCTGACTGCAGCACTTGTCACTGGGTGTTGATGGTCCATCCTGCTATTCTTAAAACCTTCACTCTAATTGGTCATTAGTATCCTGTCACTTCCTTCAATAGGAAATCTATCGAAGTCTCTTTGTTTGCTGCACACTCCTATTGTACATTTCTCTCTTTGCCAGTTGTTTGTTTTATTATAATGAAGTGCAACACCCATAACGTTTCATCTTCCTATGTAACTACCTCGTTACCTGTAGCTGAAAAAACATCGGGCTTTATTAATATTAATATTGGGAGGGATGACACCCTCTGTAATGGTCACACATGCAGAGCACACAGCGAAATGTGTTCTCTGACATGTGCTTTTAACCCATCCTAGAACCAGGAGTCTAGTACTATGAGCAGTGGGCAGCTATTGTACAGCGCCCGGGGAGTGAGGGTGGAAGGGGGTTGTCTGGTACCTTGCTCAAGGGCACCATGGCAGGGCAGGAGGTGAACTGGGACCTCTCCAAGTAGCAGTCCACACTCCATTTTTAGGTCTGGTCGGGGACTTGAACCGGCGACCTTACGGCTCACAGACCAATCCCCTACTGACTGAGCCACTGCCGGATATTCTAGCTGAATGGTACATTATTAATGGCATGCAAGTTACTAGTTAATAGTATTATTAAGTGGTTATTAGGAATCACATCATCTACAACTAACAACTTCAATTATTGATTTATGCACCGATTATTCCCTCAAATAGTCATCTAATCATTTCATGTCTAAAAAATGTCTACAGACCTAAAGACTATCATAGCATTTGAAAATCCGGAACCAATGATTTTTATTTTTATTAAATATTAAGTATATTGGTGTAAGATATTTTTCCACGAAAACACTTTGCTGGGCATTTTGCCTTTATTCAAAGGTTGACGTTATTCCTTCTTGAGACGTGACAGGTAAATAATAGACAGGAGATTGCGAAAAAAAATCCAAATAGGTCTCTGTTTAGAAAGTGCTGAACAAAACTGGGACAGCTAGCCACTAAAATGACAACAGCTGTTCCAGCTTAGCCCACCTTAAGTGAGTTTGTGGTCTGTCTCTTTGTAGTTTCCATACGTCATGCCCTGATTTTAGTTTTATTTGTTCATAACTCACATTGTCTGTGTCGGAAAATGAATGAACAGCGCAATTCTCATGCTCAAAACTCTTTTGTTTAATACAACCGTCCATACAGAGTATTTTTTAAATCACATTTCATGGTATAATAGTAATTGTAGCTGCTTCCTAGGCATGACTGACATTTTAATATGATTTATTTATCAATAATTATGACATGGCTATTGAAACTCTGGTTTAAATAGCTACAGCGTGATAGTTCATTGCTGTGTATTTTGCACTTACAAGAAAAACATTTAAATATGTTTTATGATTTCCCGAAATGTTGTCATCAGCCGTGATGCAGCGGGCGGCTTGCATGCTGCTGCTGTGCATAAAGCAGCTCTAAAGTCTAAGAATAGACGTTAAAACCCTCCTCTGCTAAACCGGAAGCCTCTATATATAACTCATCTAAGTCTGGTTACCATGACAAATGAGGGACATGCATCCCATATTGCATTATGAGGGCACTGTTATGGACTCCTATCTGGCCTGAAATTGGTCTGAAGATCAGATCAATAGATTGTGGACCTGCAAAGGTCATCAATATCATTACAATCAAACAATGATGATGCTATAAAGCTATGGTGCATTAGTCATTCTTGGATGTTGGCTTCAGTGTCCAATAGGATTTATCCGCCTCATGACTGCTGATGCAATTTATGTTCTTCTTATAGGCCACTATTACTCTCTTCATTTCATGTGGAGCACCACAGAATTTGAAGGGAAATATAAATAATAAAAAAATGTTTAAAACTTTGATGTAATATTTAGGTCAGCTTTTTCGCAGTCTGCGCCAAATATCTGGCTCCAGTGACAAGTTGTACATCACATTGTGTGTACTGTATGTGTGTGTAATATTTCTTTTTCTAGAAAGGCTATAAATATACAGCTAATATGTCCTTCCAACATCCGGCTGCTAAATGAATGCTGCTCCATTTGAATGTCTTGTATTTGGACATTTTTGACAATCTTACCATATAATGTTTGAACATTATGTGCAAGTAGTATACAGATGAGTATTAAGATCTTAAATTAATTTAAAATACTTGTAAGGTTACTTTTCCATGTTTTTTATTTCGTTTATTACTTTTTATATATTGACCACTTGTTAAAATTGGTTGAAAGTCATCAATAACTCAAAGAAACATTAGTGTTTTTATTTAGACATACAACTTGCTGTGGTCTCTGTCTTCTAGCAACTGAACACATCATTTTTGGGATATTGTTTTTTATTAAGAATTGAAGTAAAAACGCAGTGGGCCTCATAGCCTACAGCAGCAAAACCAACAATTGTCAAAATAACTTTGATTGACATATTTCTATAAACACAAATTAACCTCAGCAATCTGGGACTGTGTGCCTGTTCTCTTTGACCCTCATTAGTGTTCCCATCAGAGTAGCTCTGCCCCGCAGCAGCATCTGCACCACATCTTCAATTATAAACTCAAGAATCCACTGCTGAATTCCCTCGCTTGTTTATCTATGCCAATATCTTAAAAGGATCTCAGTTGGTCGTATCATTCCAGTTTATTGTCTCTGTCTTGGTTGCACAGCTCTCATGCTTCATTTTCCTTTGAGGAGGGTCTACTGACACAATCAGGGAAACATGCTGTGCTGCCCTCAGGCTTCATGATAATGATTCTTAATAACATCTGCATGCCTCAGTTAATGTGCAATGACTTGAGATTTGTATTTTCATAGTCTGGCACACATATGGAGCCTTACTCTCATTTCTACTATCTCAGATAAAACCAAGTGACATTTCCTCTCGTCCTTGAGTTTTCATACAAGTCTCCAAAGTTATCGTGATTAGATTAGCAGTGCGCTGTCTTCCTCTGATTCAGCGCTAACCCAGGGAGATAAAGAGAAGCGATTCAGATCATCGGCTGTCAGATAGGAGCCGCCGTGGAGAACGAATTCAAGACAACTCCTGGTGTGCAGGAGAGCTGATGAAAGCGTCACTGCTGAGGAGTGGTGTGTCTGTGTTAAGATGAGTGACTGAAAATCTGCTTCGGGATTACAGTAATCTGACTGTATTAAATTGGTCAATTTGGTATATCAATGTTTGTGTAAAGAATGTGAAAGATATTGGATAAAAGAGACAAATTTGACTTGGGGATCGTAATTGTGTTTCCTCCTGTGATTGTGCGTCATTGCAAACAGTTTTAGATAGCTGATAGATGATAGCTGGGTTTTTCAAATCAGTCTATAGCTGGAGTATATTGTTCATTTAGCGTCATATTCCATGTATTTCGGAGACAAAGTAATTGAAAGAAATCAGATTATGTTAGATCAACACAAAGGATTATATTGCTGGGTCAAATCTCGAGTGGGTGCACAGTAATCCGTAACAGATTACATTTGAAAAGGAGCCTGTACCACGCGCGGGTGGGTGTGTGGCGGAGGTTGGAAACGGTTGGGGAATGAGAGCCATGTCAGTGGGGCTGCATGATAAAAATGGGTTCTGACTGCGCTCAGTTCTCACATCCACCTCCTGCCAGGCGCCTGCGTCCATTTGACCATTACGAGTGTACAGGTAGAAGTGAGAGCAGAGCAGGGAGAGATGGAGGCCAGCAGGGGGAGAAGAGGAGAGAGGACAAGTACAGTTGCAAGAAAAAGTATGTGAACCCTTTGGAACTACCTGGATTTCTGCATAAATTGGTCATAAAATGTGTTCTGATCTTCATCTAAGTCACAACAATAGACAAACACAGTCTGCTTAAGCTAAAACCACACAAACAATTATATGTTTTTATGTTTTTATTGAACACACCATGTAAACATTCACAGTGCAGGGTGGAAAAAGTATGTGAACCCTTGGATTTAATAACTGGTTGACCCTCCTTTGGCAGCAATAACCTCAACCAAACGTTTCCTATAGTTGCATATCAGACCTGCACAACGGTCAGGAGGAATTTTGGACCATTCCTCTTTACAAAACTGTTTCAGTTCAGCAATATTCTTGGGATGTCTGGTGTGAATCGACACACACACACACG